>NC_056746.1:419212560-419432560 GCF_019279795.1 Protopterus annectens
GTACTGGACATTGTTGATGATGCCTAATCTAGCATGGCCCCTGACTCTTTACCTCCTGCTTCCAGAAAACATGATAGATATTACAGGGTTCCTGACTCTCACTAGTTCCTTTTCAAAAATCCTACTGTGGATCCTGATCCATTTCACAGGGTCCCAATGGCATTAAAGCTACTACTGCCAAAAATCCTACCCCTTCTGATAGAGACTCCAGGGTGCTGGATAGATGGTGTAAGAAGGTATACACTTCTGCAACTTTGGCCGTTAGGGCCTTGAATTGCCAGTTTCACATGTTAAAGTATCAGCTGCATATTATTGGATTGCTTAAACAGAAAATGGTGTTGACTCCTGATTGTGCTGAAAATAAGGATTTATAGGATTTTATGCATTCAGCTGAACATGTTGGTAAACATACATTGCAATGTGGTTTTGATTCACTAGAGGCATCTTGCGGTAGCTGGGTCTGTACTTAGAAGGCAGGCTTGGCTTAAGGAACAATCCTTGCCAGATCATGTTAAAGCGAAATTAATGGATGCTCCCTTAAATCAGGGCCACCTGTTTGGCAACAAGGCAAAAGAAGTTCTTAAAAAGATGGCGGAAAAAGGTAAATCTATGCAAACTGTTAAATACTTTTTACAAGTACAACCTCCGAGATTTAGTAGGCATTGGCCTTCTAAGAATTGGTCTTTTCCTGCCTCTTCCAGACCTTCTTAGTCCAAACACAGATCTAGCAGAGCACCCAGGCTTCAGACCCAGGGGACACACAGGACTAAACAGTGGGGGGCCTCCACTTCCAAATTTGGGAGTAATAAAACTCCCCTTATGGTAAACTGTCTCAGTAACTTTTTAAAACTTCCAAGCACATCTCAACTGACTGCCCCTTTGGGGGGAAAGATTGCACTACATGCAAAGAACTGGGGACTCATTACCCAGGACAAATGGGTTTTTAATATAGTGTCCCAAGGATACAGATTTCACTTCCACATGTCACCAACTCCTAGCGGTTGTCCAGATCTACCTCCAAAGCTGTGGGTAGAGGCCCAAAAGCAAGTACTCTCTCTCTTAAGCTTAGGGGCTATTCATTTGGTACCAGAAGAGAAAAAGAGACAAGGTTTCTAGTCGAGATTTTTCCTGGTACCCAGAAAAGACAATTCATGGCGTCCTATCCTGGACCTGCCTACTCTAAACACCTTTTTGGTGATTCCAAAATTCAAGATGCTGACGCTCCTCCATTTGCTTCCTATGCTAAGCAAAGATGCCTGGTTGGCAACACTAAAGTTAAAGGAAGCATACCTGCACATCCCAATCAGGAAATCTTGCAGAAGATACCTACGCTTCAAAGCAGGCTACACGCACTGTCTGTTCTCTGCACTGTCCTTTGGGTTATCTACTGTGCCCAAGGTATTCACAAAGTGCCTAGCTCCAGTCATTGCATTTTGCAGGCAAAGAAGTATTTAAATATACCAATACCTGGACGATTGTCTAATTGAGGCAGAAAAAAACAGGACATACTTTTGACTAATCTGGCTTTTGTACAGAGGGTGCTAACTTGTCTGGTGTGCACCATAAACGAAAAGAAATCGCACCTGGTACCCTGTCAACAAATTATATTCCTGGGAGCAAGCTTGAATACAACTTCCCAGATGGCTTTCCTTACGCCAGACAAACAAATTCACTTGACAACCTGCTTCAGACAAGTGGTCACCAAAACCCTGCTGTCTGCAAGGCAAATACTACAAGCCTTGGGGTTCATGGCGTCCTCCATTTTTCTAATTCCATATGCAAGACTGCATTTGAGGAAACTACAATAGTATCTAAATAGCCTATGGTGTCAACATTCTCAGGATCTAGAAGCAATGATTCCTATCATTCCTAGTCTACGCCTAGGGTTTCTAAAACAAGGGGCTACCATTCACCCTACCCCTGCCACCCAAACCCTAACAACAGATGCATCAGACTATGCATGGGGTGGCACACCTGGCAGGGAAGTGCATTCAGGGCAATTGGAACCCAATTCAAATGCACCTTCACATCAATTCATAAAGAAATGTTAGCTGTACAGAATGCTGTGACGGCCTTCAAGGACCACATTCTTCCAGGACAATTAATGGTAAAGACGGACAACACCACTGTTATGTGTACATAAACAAGCAGGAGGGATACACATTCTTACCCCCTCTGCAGACTAGCCATGGCATTGTGGGACACAGCCTTGAGCTACCAAGTACATCTATAAGCTCAATTCCTGCTTGGAAAACTAAATACACTAGCAGATGGACTAAGCAGAACCGTCATGGACCCACACGAGTGGAAACTGGAACCAAGGATTTTCAACATGTTGACAAGCAAATGGAGGAGCCCAGATATAGACCTGTTTACCTCCCCCCAGAACTATCAATTGGAAAAATGTTGTGCAGGGACTCCCCACAGACAAGCTTGGAACATGGATGCTCTGTCCTTCAGCTGGAAAATCCTATCAGTTCATGCTTCTCCTCCTGTGCTCTGCTCTCCAAAGTGCTACTAAAGATCAAACAAAACAAACCAAGGATGATTTTGATTGCACCAGCCTGGCCACGCCAACACTGGTACCCCGTCCTGCGCAGTGTGTCACTGTTGGCCCCATGACACCTGCCTCAGACTCCTACCCTGCTGTCTCAGCAGGGGAACCAGATTCTGCACCCTCAGCTTCAAACACTGAACCTAGCAGCCTGGCTAATTACCTAAGCTCTCCTTTACCATCCCTCAGTAAACCAGTGATGGATGTCAATTTAGAGGCAAGGAGGCCTAGTACTAGCAAATCTTATGCTGAAAATTGGAAAAGATTCTGTGCCTGGAACCAATCTCAAAGGATGAACACAGCAGTGCCCAATTTATCTCCGATTTTACAATACTTAACTGAGATGCTTCACAAGGGCCTGTCTTTTTCTGCAATAAAAATTCACGCCTCAGCCATTTCAGCTCATTATAACAGAACCTCCCCTCTTCCCTGTTCCACTGCTCAAGCAATTCCTCAAAGGGGCCAAAAATCTAAGACTACCCAGGAGAGCTCCAACTCCAGCCTAGGACCTTAACTTTGTTTTGGAGAAGCTCACCCTTCCTCCTTTCGAGTCAGCTGCTACTGCAGATTTAAAAGTATTTTCTTTTTTAAAACTGCTTCCCTTTTAGCCAACACTTCAGCAAGAAGGGTATCTGGATTACAGGCCCTTATGGCAGTGGGAGACATTCATCATCTTTCATGCGGGCAGGGTGTCCCTCAGGATCAATCCCTCTTTATGTCAAAGGTGGTATCCAGTGTGGCCTTTAATCAGTCCATTCATTAGCCTACCTTCTTTCCTATTCCACAGAACTAAGGGAAACGGATACTGCACTCCTTAAATGTGCACAGACAACTTGGATTCTATTTGGACAGGTCTAAACCTCATAGGAAATGTGAACAACTGCTGGTGGCATTTGCTGCAGGGACAGAGGGGGAGGCTATTTCACAGCGAACTATCTCCAAATGGATAGGCCATTGCATTCACTTCTGCTATAAAGCATCATGGAAAACCTATCCCACAGTGGATCAGATCCCACTCAAGCAGGGCTGCATCTACCTGTACAGCCTTTCTCAGAGGCGTACCTACCAGGGACATTCTAGAAGCTGCTACCTGGAGTTCTGTACATACTTTCTCCAAGCATTACCATTTGCCAATTTTCTCTAAATCCAGAGCTGGCTTTGCCACTGCAGTTTTGCAGGGCCTTATAGCTGGTCCTAATGCTATCTAAATTCCTCCTCCCATCCTTAGCTTTGGGAATGTCCCCAAATGTAATGACTGCAGCAGTGAAACACGAAGAACATAGTACAGTTGTGCACACATAAATGTAGATGTTTGAGTGTATTCACTGTTGCAGTCCTGGATGTTCTTCATCTCACATTGCTGCAGTCCTTACACTTGGGTAGTCCGCTGTCCTCGGTCAGCCCGAATATCAAAGTATTAGGCTGACGTCGGTCAAGGCGCTTAAGACTGACATCAGGACGTCAGGGTACAAATGCGCATGACCGACGTCATATCCTCAGTCTTTTTTGCCTCATGGTCCGATGCAGAAGCAGCGTTGCAAGTGCCGTTCGGCGTTCTGAAATTTTTCAATTGAGTTTCAGACCGAGTCAAAGTTGGCTAAGTACCCCGTTGGGGAATATTTTAGTTTTTTCTTGCCTCAGTGGTTTACCGGATGTCAGAAAAAGTGAATAACTGTATTTCTTGTGGGAAACAGATACCGCATAGAGATTATCATACTTTGTGTATTCCTTGTTTGGGGCCTGAGCACGACGTTGTTGGGTGTCGCTTTTGTGCTAGGTTCAGTAAGCGCAGGCTAGATTGTGCCAGGTTGGTCTTTGGGAAGCGGTGCAATTATAAGATGCCGTCGGACGCTCCGACGCCTTCGAAGAAGCACAAAGACAAGGCAGCTAAACCCAGGCAAGAAGAGTCGTCCGTACCGGACGCTGGTTCTTCAGAGGCGTCAGTGGAACCGGTGGTTCCGCCGGAGGCTTCTCTGGAGTCTCAGGGGGAGACTTTGTTATTGCAGGATATGGCCTCCCAGGAGGCAGGTCAGGCTGAAGGGGCTTCTCAGGTTACTGTACTCCCCTCCCTTCCTAAGGTGGTTAGGCCCTCTCCTTCTGTTTCTAAGGCTTCTCCCAGAGGCAGGCCAGGTTTACCTTCTGTTGGTGTTACTCCTAGTTCTTCAGGATCTGTGCCCAAGAAGCACATGCTTAAAATGGCAGAAGATTTAATTACTTTGATTAGAGGTTCTTTGCCCCCTCCAGATAAGAGGCCTAGGGTGGAACCAGAGTTGGGGAGTTTTGAACAGCCTTCAGATGTTTCAGAGTCTTCCGCTGAAGACTTGCAGGAGTACTCTCCTTATTCTGATTCTGATGCAGATGATTCACCCCTTCTGCTTCTCCTCCAGAGGATTTTTCTTTTCAGAGACTCTTCATTCCATGAGGGAACATTTTAAGTGGGAAGGTCAGGACTTCTCTGATTCCAGGAAAAGGCTTAGGGAGTTTTTGCTTTTACCCCAGCATAGGCCTTTGGCTATACCTCCTGTTCTGGATGTTGTGGAAGATGTGTTTGCGGAGGCTTCACTTAATCCTGATTCTTTGCCTCCTGCTCCTGTTAAACCGGATAGGTATTATAGGGTGCCTGAGGCTCATAAATATCTTTATAAGAGTCCTAGGGAGGACCCAGAAACTGTTAGTCAGGGACCTAAGGGTGTCAAGGCCTCTGTTGTAAAAAATCCGGTTCCTCCAGATAAAGAGACCAGAGCTTTGGATAGATGGGGAAAGAAAGTCTATACTTCTTCCACCTTAGCTATGAGGGCTTTGAATTGTCAGTTTCACATGTTGAAATATCAGAACTATCTACTTTCTCAACTGAAGTCTAAGGTAGATGCTCTGGCGGAAGGTATTGAGTGCAAGGAATTACAAGATTTAGTACATGTCTCTGAACAGGTGGGTAAGCATTCTTTACAATGTGGTTTTGATGCTGTACAGGCCTCGTCTAGGGTGGCTGCCACTGGGTCAGTTCTTCGCAGGCACGCCTGGTTGAGGGATCAGAATTTATCTGAACATGTTAAGACAAGGATTTTGGATGCTCCTTTACAGTCTGATGTGTTGTTTGGTTCACCTGTTGAGTCAGTCTTGAAGAAAATGGAAGACAAGGCTAAGTCTATGCAGACTGTTAAAGATTTTTTGCAAGTCCAGCCTCCGAAGTTTAGTAGGAATTGGCCTGCTAAGGGGTGGACATACCCTTCTTATGATTCACAGTCTAGGGGTAGGTCTAGACGTGGTAGGGGCAGAGCTCAGAGCTTCTTTAGGCCTAGAACAGGGAGTTCTCCTGCACAATCTTCAGGTGAGGGCAGGGGCCAGTCCTTTCGTAAACAGGCCCAATGACCTACCTTTTCAGCTGCCAGATCCTTCTTGTCTGGCAGCACCTTTGGGAGGAAGGTTGGCACTCTTCAGAGAAAATTGGAGTTTGATTACCCAAGACAGATGGGTATTGGATATCATACACCAAGGTTACAGGTTTTATTTCCATACCTTGCCTCCTTTCAAAGGCATGCCGGACATTCCTCCTCAGCAAAGACTAGAGGCTCGCAAGCAAATTTCTCTGCTGCTCCAAATAGGGGCCATACAACCGGTCCCTCTACCAGAAGTGGGCCTAGGATTTTATTCTCGCCTGTTCCTAGTACCAAAGAAGGGGAACACGTGGAGACCAATTTTGGATTTATCTATCCTCAACACTTATCTGGACATTCCCAAGTTCAAAATGTTGACGTTACAACAGCTTTTACCTCTGCTGGGCAAAGATCACTGGATGGTGACTTTGGATCTCAAGGAGGCTTACCTTCATGTTCCTATCAGGCTAAGTTGCAGGAAGTATCTGCGTTTTCGAGCTGGGACTTCTCATTATCAGTTCTCTGCATTGCCCTTTGGCTTATCTACTGCGCCCAGAGTGTTCACGAAGGTTCTGGCTCCAGTGATAGTCAGGCTAAGAGGTATACAGATCTATCCTTATTTGGACGATTGCCTGATTCTGGCCCAAGGAAAGGACTAACTTCTTCATCATTTGCAATATGTGATAGCAGTGCTAAGATGCCTGGGGTATTCTGTGAACGAAATAAAGTCCAGTCTAGTACCCTCTCAGGACATGTGCTTTCTGGGTGTGAGACTGAATACAGCATCCCAGATGGCCTTTTTGACCCCGGACAAACAAAAGAATCTTTCTCTTTACTTCCATCAATTGTCTCATCAGTCCAGGCTGACTGCAAGGACAGTCCTTCAAGCCTTGGGGTTCATGGCATCTTGTATTCTGGTGCTTCCCAATGCCAAACTGCATATGAGGAAGCTGCATTGGTATCTCAAAAATGTATGGACACAGCACTGCCAAGATATGGACACTGTCATTCGAATAATACCTTGCATTCAAAAGGAATTTTTGTGGTGGGCTCAGGAATGTCACCTAAACAAGGGACTCTCTGTGACCCGGCCAGAGGCGAGTCAGATTCTAACGACAGATGCCTCAGACAAAGCTTGGGGAGCTCATCTAAATGGAAAGTGGGTACAAGACACGTGGCCTGCCAGACTTCAACATCTACATATCAACTTGAAGGAGATGTTAGCAGTCCAATTTGCATTAATAGCTTTCAAGGATTTACTTCTTCCAGGGCAGGTGTTGATTCTAACAGACAACACAACTGTCATGTGGTACATCAACAAGCAAGGGGGACACATTCTTATCCTCTATGCAGACAAGCAATGATTTTGTGGGAGACTGCTCTCAGTTTACAGCTAAATCTTCAGGCAAGGTTTCTGCCGGAGCACAGAACTCCTTAGCAGATGTGTTGAGCAGGCAAATTATGGATCCCCACGAGTGGAAATTGGATCCTCATGTATTTCAGAAATTGACAGTGTTATGGGAACTCCAGACATAGATCTGTTCGCTTCTCCACTAAACTACCAGCTGCCAAAGTTTTGCACAAAAAGGTTTCATCCCACAGCTTGGAAAGTGGATGCTCTTTCATTCAACTGGAACAATCTTCATGTGTATGCCTTTCCACCTCTGCCTCTCCTCCCAAAGGTACTCCTGAAGGTCAGACAGGACAAGCCAAAGATGATTTTAATAGCTCCAGATTGGCCTCGACAGCACTGGTACCCATTACTGAGAAGTCTGGTACGGGAGCCTCCATGGCCTTTGCCTTCGATTCCACACCTGCTGTCTCAGGAGAACAGTCATTTACTCAATGTCAGACTTCACTCTCTTCACCTGACAGCCTGGCATATTCTGTTTTAAACCCTGGAGGGTCTCAGCTGCCACAGCAAGTTTTGAATGTTATTTTGGAGGCCAGAAGGCCTAGTACAAGGAAAGTGTACGCAGATAAATGGAAGAGATTTTTATTTTGGAGTACAGCAAAGGAATTTGATGTTTCTAAGCCTAATTTAAGTGTGGCTCTTCAATATCTTACTGAGTTACTGGACAAAGGTTTGTCCTTCTCGTCTATTAAGATTCATGCTGCAGCAATTTCTGCTCACTATGACTGTGAACCACCATTGTTTTCTCATCCTTTGTTTAAGCAATTCCTTAGAGGGGCAAAGAATATAAGACCCCCACGGAGAGCTCCGACTCCTGCTTGGGATCTCAATTTTGTGTTGGAGAAACTCACTCTACAACCTTTTGAGCCTGCAGCTACTGCTGAGTTGAAATATTTATCATGGAAGACTGCTTTTTTGTTGGCCATTACCTCTGCGAGAAGGGTTTCTGAATTACAGGCCCTTATGGCAGTTGAGCCTTTCTTAATTTTCCATAAGGATAGGGTATCTTTGCGTACTAATCCTTCCTTTATGCCTAAAGTGGTTTCTAGTGTGGCTTTAAACCAAACAATTCATTTGCCTACTTTTTATGCAAACCCCCAAAATAAAGGGGAAAAGATTTTGCACACTTTGGATATACACAGGCAGTTGCGATATTATTTAAGCAGAACTAAAGGGTTCAGGCAGTCTCAGCAGTTGTTTGTTTCTTTTGCTTTGGGTTCTCAGGGCAAGCCCGTGTCAAAACAAACTATTTCTAAGTGGATTGGGTTTTGTATTGCTTTCTGTTATTCCCATCATGGCAAGGAGGTTCCAGCTGGGATTAGGCCTCATTCCACTAGGGCTACTGCCACTTCTACAGCTTTTTTAAGGGGGGTGGCAACTAAAGATATTTTGGAGGCAGCTACTTGGAGTTCAGTGCATACTTTCTCTAAGCATTATCACCTTCCACTTTACTCTAAATCGAGGGCTGGTTTTGCCACTGCAATTTTACAGGGCATTTTGGCAGCTCCTACTGCTTTATAGTTTTGCCATCCTCCCTTATCTCTGCTTTGGGATTCTACCCAAGTGTAAGTACTGCAGCAATGTGAGATGAAGAACATAGTACAGTTTTATACCTACCATAAATGTAGATGTTCGAAGATCCACATTGCTGCAGTCCAATTTACCCTCCCTCCTTCCCCTCTGTAGTTAGAGGCGGTTGTGTGGTTTGGGTTGTACATATTGTGAATATTGTATATATTGTACATATGGTTAGTACAAGGGTGGTTGGTTGTTTTTTGCTGTCTTTTGGTTTTTGACCTTTCTGTTTAGGGTCTTCTGACATCTGGGGCAAGAAAAGACTGAGGATATGACGTCGGTCATGGGCATTTGTACCCTGACGTCCTGATGTCAGTCTTAAGCGCCTTGACCGACGTCAGCCTAATACTTTGATATTCGGGCCGACCGAGGACAGCGGACTACCCAAGTGTAAGGACTGCAGCAATGTGGATCTTCGAACATCTACATTTATGGTAGGTACAAAACTGTACTTTACCCTCCCTCCAGCCCCCTGACTTCGTTTGGCTATACCTCTTCTCTTAAAAGCTTTATGGTGTGTTTGTTTTTTTGTTTGTGGTATAACCTTGTATATTCATAAATTCAATTGCTTCCCATTAGGGGGGCACCTAACATCTGGGGCAAGAAAAACTGATGTAATGACGTCTGCTACAGGTTTTATACCCCTGGCGACCTGACGTCACGAAAGAAGAGACAGCAACCGACGCAGGACCCAAGACTTTGTTAATCAGGCCGACTGAGGGCTAACTGCAAGCAGATAACCCAGATATCATGACTGCAACAGGGAATACACTCAAACATCTACATTTATGGTAAGTGTACACAACTGTACTTTTCTATCCTGGAAGACGGCCTTACTTCTGGCCATCACTTCAGCCAGAAGAGTATCCGATCTACAAGCACTCATTTCTGTAGAGCCCTTCATAATCTTCCATGCTGATAGGGTGTCCCTCAGGACTAACCCATCCTTCATACCAAAAGTGGTGTCCAGTGTGGCTCTCAACCAGTCCATTCATTTGCCCACCCTTTTCCCTAACCCACAAAACAAGGGAGAAAGGATACTGCCCTCGCTTGATGTGCACAGACAGCTCAGAGTCTATCTAGACATGGCTAAATCATTCAGAAAGACTGATCAGTTGTTAGTCAGCTTTGCTGCAGGAGCAGAGGGCAAAGCCATATCCAAACAAACCATTTCCAAATGGATAGCACACTACATCCATTTCTGCTATAAGCAACACGGGAAACCTCCTCCTAAGGGGTGAGGACTTCCTCTACCAGGGCAGCCTCCACCTCTGCAACTTTCCTCAGAAAAGTCCCCACCAGCGACATCCTGGAGGCTGTAACATGGACATCTCTTCACACCTTCTCCAAGCATTACCACCACTCTATCTTCTTCAAATCCAGGGCAGGCTTTGCCACTGCAGTCTTGCAGGACATCCTAGCCAGCCCCTAGTCTTCTTGACTGCCTCCACCCTTTTCATCAGCTTTGGGAATCAACCCAAATGTGATGACTGCAGCAGTGAAGCACGAAGAACATAGTACAGTTGTGTACACTTACCATAAAATTAGATATTCGAGTGTATTCACTGTGCAGTCCTGGTTTCCCTCCCTCCATCCCCCTTTTATCCATCTCTCTCTCCTTACAAGGAACTTTTTGGTATTTACTTTCTACTGTTGGGGTTCTTCCACCATATCCTGGCTCCCACTTGGGTGCTCCTGACAGTTGGGGCAAGAAAAACTGATGTAATGGCGTCAGCTGCATTACTTAATACTACTGACGACTTGACATCAGTCCTGAAGTGACAGCAACCGACGCAGAAGTACTAAGCTTCTGGTATTCGGGCCGACTGAGGGCTACCATGGCAGGGATAACCCAGATGTGATGACTGCAACAGTGAATACACTCAACATTTACATTTATGGTAAGTGTACACAACTGTACTTTTTGAGAAAGGATACAGAAGATTAATTGCCTAGACTTAGAAAGGCCCTACTAAGTTAAATGCTGTCAACTGTCAAAAAAGCAATTAGTAGGCAATGGAAATAAAAATATAAATCATTTGCAGTGGAATTTGTGACTGCTGTTAAAAATTATCATAGATTTTGGGGATGGGATCTTTAGAATAGGGAAGGAGCAAACTACATAGAAGGGAATTGTGGCGACAATACGTAAAGAATAATGTTCAGGTGGAGAATTGAAATTTTAGGGATGGTAGGATTTCAGCAGAATATGTAATGTTAAATTGAATAATAATTAAAGAAACATATGTCTAATGAATACAAGGAAAAAAATGTGTAATGCTATGTTTTTTAACTGCATGAGTACCTATGTCACTCTAATGTGTGAAGTTAAGATCTCTATGTTGTCGCATCTCTGAATAATCTGGAGGCTAGTGGGGGTAGTTCTTCTTCTTGATAAGTTCAAAAAGCTGAAAGGCGAGTAGAAAGTTCTCTTATTGTTTCACAGGTAGCTTTTTTCAATGGTTTTGATGGTGTTCATTTGTTGTGGAAATTGTGATGAATCTGCAAATGGTATTTGAGATGATTTTAATGGTGCTTACATTTATTTTAGAGGCTAAAACAATCAGAGGAAGTCTATTCTGTCTGAACTAGTAAAATATCTTTACCTATGGTATTCTTCTATAATTAGGACCGAAAAGAGGGAGAGATCCTGTTAGCATAGCATAGATGCAAGTTGATTTTATATGTAGTCCAGCTAGAGATGGAAATTTAGGAAAGGAGCCCACCACATCCTTTGGTATTTGAATTAAGTGATGTTTTCAGTAGTGCTCTTCACATAACTCAGGATTGGTATTTGAATTAAGTGATGTTTTCAGTAGTGCTCTTCAGATAACTCAGGATTTGTAGAGTTCTATAGATAAATTAGCTTTTGCCTAGTACCAAAAAGCATTTTTTTTGTTTTCAAGGAGTAAGGGAATTTTTATTTCTTTCCGTTTCTTGCTCTGTGTTCTTTTAACTTTTGTATTTAGTTACTAGTTAGTCATGGAGTAGATCACATATTTTTGGAGGTATTCTTCATTTTTCTGTCTTTACGTGGAGGATGTCATCTCCCTTATCCGAGGTACTCAAGTCCCCACTCCAAAAAGGAAAAGGGTTCCTTCTCCAGAAATTGACAGACCAAGAATCTGAGGAATCTGATTTTTCTGCGTTTGAAGAGGAACAACAGACCTTAACTGTTTGAGGATTCAGATGCAGAGGAATCCATCCCCTCTGCCTCCCCTCCAGAGGACTTCTCCTTCGGGGAAACCCTTCACTCCCTCAGGGAACTTTTTCAATGGGAATCTCTGGACTATCCACAGTCAAAGAAGCGACTTAGAGAGTTTCTGGACCTACCCCCAGCACCAGACTCCTGGCCATCCCACCTATTCTAGAAGAGGTGGATGATGATTTTCTTGAATCCAGTTTGGCCCCTGATGCCATGCCTCCTGCTCCAGCTAAACCTGACTGGTACTACAGAGTACTGGATTCTCACAAATTTCTGTACAGGAATCCTGCTGCAGACCCTGAGGTCATTGCACAGGGACCCAAAGGAGCCAAGACTAGTTTTGCCAAGAATCCTCTTCCTTATGAGAAAGACTCCAATACTCCGGACAGATAGGGAAAGAAAGTATACACCTCTGCAACCTTGGCTATCAAAGCACTCAATTGTCAGTTCCATATGTTAAAATATCAGCAACACACATTGGAACAATTAAAACAGAAGATTGATACCTCTCCTGATGGTGCCAGCTCAGAAGAGCTGGCAGAATTACTACTGTCAGCAAATTTGCCACCCATTTTAGAACTCTTATTCAAAAAAAAAAAAAAAAAAAGTTAAAGCAGATAATAGTCCTAGATTTCTTACTATGCTGAGATACTGTTAGTGCTAGGTGATAGTTCATTGTTTCTGTGTTTGTTTGCTTGTGCTTTTTGACTTTTGGGCCCAGTGATGGAGAAACAAGGTTTGGGCTTCAGAAAGTGACTGGGGCACGGGTATAAGCTTGCACCACCCCAAAGTATGCATATTTTTTAGGTGTGACACACCTAGATGTGGAGTGTTGGGCTTTTTTGCCTTTTGGACCAAGAACCCTTGACAATCAGAAGGCTAAATTACTTTGTATGTTCTGCAACCTGCGTCCAAGTTATTTTTCTGATGTACTTTGTCTTTCACTGTTGCAGTCATCACCTGTGGGCTGTCCATGCTGTGGTAGCCCTCGGCCGGCCCGAATACCAGAGTCAGTGCTTTTGTGCGCCGGCTGCTGTCGCCGTAGTCTGACATCAGGTTGTCAGTACTATAATGCAAGGCAGCTGATGTCATTACATCAGTCTTTCTTGCTGTGGAGCCCGTAGCAGTTCGCACAAATGCCGGTCTATCGCTACCAGAAGTCGAATTCCAACAGAAAACATCTAAAGCTATGCATCCCGTTGGGGTCCCTTTTTTTTTACTCTAACTCCAAAAAAGTTAACAATTGTTGCGCCTGTGGAAACCAGATCCCACACTGAGACTTTCATTCTTACTGCATCACTTGTTTAGGCCCAGACCATGACATCCCTCGTTGCTGGTTCTGTGCCCTCTTTAGTGCGAGAACCATTTGCCGTAGAGCTCTTTTTCTAGACGATTATTTTCGTGTTCCGTCTTCAAATTCTGATGTGGCGTCCATCAGCCAACAATCCGCCGATAGTCCGAAAAAACATAAAGACAGAGATAGGTCACAGAAGGTTAAGTCTTTCGACGAAGCTACCGCCAAGCAAGTAGTCAGTTCTCCTGAATTTACTGAGGTGCTTTTGCAGCCCCTGATGCCCGACTTGCTTTGTATGCAGGCCTCTGCAGAGACCCTTTTGGAGTCTGGTATGCCGCAGAAATCCACTTCATTTTCAGGGCCTTTGGCTGTTTCTGCCTCGGTTGGGTCCGAGGAGGCTGTTACCACTACTGATTCTAGACAAAAAATGATGTATTCTCTTCCGACTACCAATTCTACGAGACTGACCGATTCTCTCAGGCCTCGAAGCCAGGTCACTCTTAGGAAATCTGCTTCTAGCCACCATCTTGCTACTGCTCCCCCACCCCAAGCTTAGATGCTTAAAATGGCGGAGGATTTTATCTCCCTTATCCGAGGTACTCAAGCCCCCACTCCAAAAAGGAAACTGGTTCTTTCTCCAGAAATTATGACAGACCAAAAGTCTGAGGAATATGATTATTCTGCCTTTGAGGAGGAACAGCCCTTAAGTGTTTATTGAGGATTCAGATGCAGAGGAATCCATCCCCTCTGCCTCCCCTCCAGATGACCTCTCCTTCAGGGAAACCCTTCACTTCCTCAGGGAACGTTTTCAGTGGGATACTCAGGAATGCCCACAGTCAAAGAAACGACTTAGAGAGTTCTGGACCTGCTCCAGCACAGACCCCTGGCCATCCCACCTATTCTAGAAGTGGTGGATGATGTTTTTCTTGAATCCAGTTTAGCCCCTGATGCTGTTCCTCCTGCTCCAACTTAACCTGACAGGTACTACAGAGTACCAGATTCTCACAAAAACCTGTACAGGGAACCCTGCTGCAGACCCTGAGGTCAGTGCCCTGGGACCTAAAGGAGCTAAGACTAGTTTTGCCAAGAATCCTCTTCCTTCTGACTAATAACGCCAGAGCTCTGGACAGATTGGGTAAGAAAGTGTACACCTCTGCAACCTTAGCTATCAGAGCACTCAGTTGTCAGTTCCAGATGTTAAAATATCAACAACACACATTGGAGTAATTAAAACAGAAGATTGCTACCTCTCCTGACTGTGCAAATTCAAAAGAACTGGCAGAATTACTAAATCTGCTTGTCAAGTGGCCAAGTATTCATTACAATGTGGATATGACGCCCTAGCAGGCCTCTAGCAGGGCAGCAGTGAGAGGATCGGTTATTAAAAGACATGCATGGCTGAAGGAACAACCTCTGGCCTGATCATGTCAAGTATAAACTTATTGATGCACCCCTAGATAAGGAACGCCTGTTTGGGGAAAAAGCAGATGATGTGCTTAAAAACATGGAAGACAAAGCAAAATCTATGCAAACAGTAAAAGATTTCTTTCAAGTTCACCCACCCAGGTTCAGCAGGAACTTCCCCTCTAAGGACTGGGGCTTCCCTGCACCCAGCAGACTGGGCCAAAGTAAGCCTCTCAGGGACAGGACATCCAGGCCCCTATCCTAGGGCCAGTAAAAAAGCAAACAATGGGCCACTTCCGCCTCTAAGGCAGGGAGTTCTAAGCCAAGCTTCTATGGTAAGCACTCACAATGACTCTCCCTCCCCTCTCTGCCCTCCTTTCATTCATCTAAAACTAGGAGGAAGGCTCACCCTCTTCAAGGACAATTGAGTTTCTATAACCAAGGACAAATGGGTATTAATAATAATTTCTCAGGCTTACAGATTCTCATTCAGCGAACTCCCAATTCCAAGAGGGTACCCAGACCTCCCCCCAAACCTGTGAGTAGAGGCATTAAAACAGGTAAAAACCCTAATATCCCAAGGGGCAGTAGAACCTGTCCCTCCGGATCAAACAGGAAAAGGGTTTTACTCCACACTATTTCTTGTTTCCAGAAAAGAGGGCCCTTGGCGCCCCATCCTGGATCTATCCAAACTGAACACCTTGGTGGTCCCCAGATTCAAAATGCTAACTTTTCAGCAGCTCCTGCCTATGCTCGCATAAAATGCCTGGCTGGTGACACTAGACCTAAAAGATGCCTACCTCCACATCCCCATCAGGGAATTGTGCAGAAAATTCCTGCACTTCAGAGCAGGCGCACTTTCATTTCTCTGCACTGCCCTTTGGTGTATCTACTGCTCCCAGAGTATTCACCTAATGCTTGGCCTTGGCTGTACATTCTGCAGACAGAGAAATATACAGATTTACCCTTTCCTGGATGACTGCCTCATTCAGGCGAACAGCAAAGAAAAGTTGCTCCAGTTTTTTCTCTTTGTTAAAAAAACTCCTAACTTCCCCTAGGGTTTGCCATCGACGAGAAAAAAATTAAAGCAAAACCCCACCAGGAAAATTGTTTTCCTGGGAGCTGTGCTAGACACAGCTACCCTAATGGCCTTCCTGTCCCCAGAAAAGCAGAGTTTTATGCTTCTCTACTTCACCCAGCTGGCTTCCAGAAGTCACCTCACTATGAGGAAGTTCCTGCAAGCCATGGGATACATGGCATCTTGCATCCTTCTCATTCCTCTCACCAGGATTCACATGAGAAAGCTTCAGTGGTACTTAAAAGAAACTTTGGTGTCAGCACTCTGTCTCTAGGGACCACTCTCCCACTGTTCCCTTGCATAAGGGATGAATTTCTCTGGTGGGCAGAGGCCTGTGCCATGAACAAGGGTCTTCCCTTCATCCTCCGCCCTTCCGGCCAGACAATCACCACCGACGACTCAAACATAGCTTGGGGCGCTCACCTAACAGGCAGGTGTACCCAAGACCTTTGGAATGCCCAGCAACTTCACTTGCACATCAACCAGAAAGAAAGGATGGCAGTGCAAAATGCTCGGACTTCCTTCCAACCCCATCTCAGGCCAAGGGTCCTCCTTATAAAAACAGACATCACAGTAATGTGGTACAACAACAAGCAAGGGGGCATCAAATCTTACCCCCTTTGCAGGTTAGCCATGAGTCTGTAGCTTATAGCCACCTCCATGGGGCTATACCTAATTGCACAATACTTACCAGGGATCAACAACACACTGGTATACTACCTAAGCAGAAACTTACTGGGCCCCCACAAATGGCAGCTCCACAGAGAAATCGTTCTGCATATCACCCAGGAGTGGGGGACCCCAAAGGTGGACCTCTTTGCCTCGCACCTCTCACCAGCTGCACAAGTTTTGCACCAGGGAGCATCACCTCCTAGCATGGAAGATGGATGCCTTGACCTTCCCCTAAAGCTCCCTCTTTTTGTGCGCATACCCTCCTCTGCCCTTTATTCCCACGGTTCTGATCAAAATAAGAGAGGAGAGACCAAAGGCCATCCTCATCACTCCAGATTGGTGCAGACAGCATTGGTACCCATTACTATGCAGTCTGATCTTACAGCCCCCCAAGCTGCTTCCTCAAAGGTTAGACCGCTTGACCCAGGAGAAGGGGAAGGTACTTCATCCAGCCCTACAGACTCTCAAACTTTCAGCATGGCTGATACACTAAAAACTAACAAGAAGTCACTGTTAAGCAAACAGGTCTTGTATATCATCACAGAGGCCAGAAGATCCAGCACAAGAAAATCTTATGCAGGAAAATGGAAAAGATTCTGCTCCTGGAAACAATCAAAAGGGGGCATTACCTCCCAACCTTCTATCCCTCTCATCCTGGATTACTTAGCAGAGTTGCTCAATAGTGGCTCCTTCTCCTCTATTGAAGTCCATGCCTCTGCCATCTCTGCTCATTATGGTTCAGACCCACCCTTCTTCTCTCATCCTTTGATTAAGCAATTCTTCAGAGGGGCTTCTAATATCAGGCCTCCCAGGAGACTTTCTACTCCACCCTGGGACCTGAATTATGTGTTGGAGAAACTAACCTTACCTCCTTTCAAACCTGCCGCTTCAAAAGAATTGAAATACCTCTCCTGGACGACTGCCTTCTGACTAGTTATCACCTCAGCCAGAAGGGTCTCGGAACTTCAAGCTCTGATGGCTGTTGAGCCAGTCATAATTTTCCATGCAGACAGAGTCTCCCTGAGGACTAACCCTCCTGTATGCCCAAGGTGGTATCTGATGTGACCCTTAACCAGGCCGTACACCTCCCCACCTTCTTTCCCAACCCTCAAAACAAGGGGAAAGAATTCTACACTTACTAGACATGCGCATACCACTCAGATACTATCTGGACTGCACTAAGTCGTTCAGAAAAACTGACCAGCTTCTTGTAAGCTTTGCCCCTGTGGCAGAGGGGAAGCCCATCTCCAAACAAACCATTTCTGAATGGATATCACACTATATCCATTTTTGCTACAAACTACATGGGAAACCCATCCCTAGGTCAATCCATAACCACTCCACTAGGGCAACTTCCACTTCCACTGCCTTCCTCAGAGGAGTACCTACCAGGGACATGTTGGAAGCGGCCACCTGGACCCTCTGTCCATACCTTTACAAAGTATTACCACCTTACCTCTCTTTTCGAAGTCTAGGGCAGGGTTTGCCTCTGCAATTCTGCAGGGCCTCCTGACCCATACCTAGGACCCCTATCTATCCTTCCACCCTTTACTTCAGCATTGGGAATCCTCCCACAGGTGATGACTGCAACAGTGAAACACTAAGAACATAGTACAGTTGCATACACTTAACATAAATGTGGATGTTCAAGTGTATTCACTGTTGCAGTCTTGGTTTTCCTCCCTCCATCCCCCTTTTCACATCTTCCCCTAGAGGGACACATGCTTCCAAAGGTTGCTCTTAGACACCAGGACCTCCTCTCTCTTTTCCCTTGTGCTTCTGATGGGTTAGGGCATGAAAAACTGATGTAATGACGTCGGCTGCCTTGATTTATAGTACTGACGGCCTGATGTCAGACTACAGGCGACAGCAGCCAGCGCACAAAATCATTGACTCTGGTATTCAGGCTGACTGGGGTACCACAGCAGGCATAACCCACAGGTGATGACTGCAACAGTGAATACACTCAAACATCTAAATTTATGGTAAGTGCACACAATTGTACTTTTCTTCTCCCTCTCCCATCAGATAGCTAGGAGAGGCGTGCAACAAAGATAAAGGGTGTGGTGGGGAGATGGAGAGAGCGTGTGAAGACTGTTAGAGAAAAAGACAGGAATAAAGCTAGGGGAAAAAGACAAGAATAAAGATTAAGTGAGAGAGATGTGCAAACTCTCCTCTGCCTTGATGGACAGCAGACTCTGAAAATCCACAGGTCTTTAGTGCCTGTGGCTCCTACTAGAATGTGCATTCAGCAGCCCCTCAGCGCTGATCATCTTCTGCCTCTGCTCCAAGTTTGGAGTCTTGGAACTCTCCTACCATGACTATTCTTAGCCCCTTTGTCAGCCGCTTCTGCTCTGGCTAGGCTTCACTCCCCCCTTCTGCCCATTACTCCTGCTGAATTCTCATTGTGTCATCTGCAACTAAGATTCCAACTTACCCTTTCAGCTTCAAGAGCTGAATCCATCATTGACGGCATCCCTTGGGTCTGCCAGATCAGCCAAAAGAGCTGGGACTCAGATTTGGAGCAACTGATGCTTACCTTCTTACAGGCCCAGACCGACCTAGGGATCAACCCCTCCACACTGACTCTGGCCCCAGAGGTTCCCCTGCCTTCACCTCCAACCTTGCTTGTTCCTCCCTTGGCCCATCTTTTGGTACCAGGGCCCATGGTGTGGACTGTTCCCATCCCCTCTGTCGTTGCTGACAGCTTGGCTGCCTCGGCCACTGGCTTTCTCCTTAATATTCTTGACTCCGGCCCCCTTGAAGCTGAGTGCATCTTGAAACTTAAGTGCCTGGGTCAATACCCTAGGGTCGAGATTGACACTCAAGGTTTTAGAGCTGTCCTTCTCCTTTGCAGCCTCATCCTTGGATACCTCTGCTCCAGTCTCAATGTCTGACCGGACTGGGTCAGCGATGGGCACCGGTCTCTCCCTTTTGCTGATCCAAAGGGAAGCATGCCCAGCTATCTGGCTTTTGAACTGACATTCATTGTAGAGAGGATACTTTTTTGATCAGAGACTGTTTTTTCTGTTGTTTTGTCTGACCTGTTTCTGTCTTTTTGTCCTTCTGGTCCCTTGGGCTTGCATCAGTTGTCTTTGAGACAGCCTGCGCTATTGGCCCTCAAGCCCTCCCAGGCTACTGGGTGGGCCATTTCTTCAGTGTTCTACCCCCTTCCCCACCAAGAGGGTCGCGTAAAAAGCAAATGAAAGCGTAAGCATTTGGATTCCACCATTGAATCACTCAAGATTCTGACCTCAATGAAAGGGAGGTGTCCCTAAAATCTTCCTCCTCAGGAAGACTCAGCTTTTGTTGACTTATTAGAATTGATGAGATAGCATTGAGGATGGACCACCAAAGCACTCACACCAGAAGTGTCTTAAGCCTCTTTTTCTCCTTTTCTTTTTTCCTGTCCTTTGAAGAGTCAGTCATCTTCCTTTTGACAAGAAGATTTGGATTTTCTGGGGAACTACTTGGCTTACTCCTCTTAGATTCACTCAAGTGTTGGATATGAGTCTGTAGAAGATTACTCTGTCCCCTGATTCTGCTTTAGAGCAACTTTTCTTTATGGACACAGTGTTAAAGGTAATGTAACATTTTCGATGCAGGTGTCTAGAGATACAAAAAGGTTATTATTATCTCATGTTCACCGGAGCTCTGAAACCATCCCTCCTGTCCTTGAAGCTTTGCAGGATGTTTGTCACTTCTTTGAATTGTGAAACCCAACCTCCTGGCTTCAAGAAACCTGACAGATTATATATAAAGTCCTGAACTCCCAGAAGTTTTTGTATAAAACCCCCTTGATGTTCTTAGTGTTTCACTGTTGCAGTCATCACACTTGGGTTATCTGCCTGCAGGTAGCCCTCAGTCGGCCCGAATACCAGAGTCTTGGGATTTCTGCATCAGATGCTGTCACTTCTTCCAGGACATCAGTTCGTCAGGGGTATAAAACAGGTAGCCGACGCCATTACATCAGCTTTTCTTGCCAAGCGGAGCCCGAAGCAGAAGCAGTTCGCAAGTGCCGGTCGGCCGCTGTCTGAAGTTTTCATTTTTCAAGTTTGTAATCCTGAAGTCTTCTAAAGCTAAGTACCCCAGTGGGATCCCTTTTTCCTGCTCTTACCGATGTCAGAAAAAGTTAACAATTGTCTTGCCTGTGGAAAGCAAATACCTCACAGAGGTTTTCATTCTTACTGCGTCACTTGTTTAACCCAGACCATGACGTCCCTCGCTGTCGGTTTTGTGCCTTAACACCCAAACTATTCGTCGTCTGGCTATCTTTGTCGCTAAATTCTTTCACTGCCGTTCTCCGTATTCCAAAATGGCTTCGATAAGCCATGCGACTACCAATCTTCTGGAAAAAACGTAAAGATAAAGAAAGAGACAGACAACATAGGTCAAAAACTGCTGATGACACTTCTGTTAAGCTAGTCCGCCGGTACTCAGTGAGGTGCCTTCGCAGCCCCTGTTGCCCACTTCTACAGATTTGCAGGCCTCTGCTGAGTCCCATTCGGAGTCCTATATGCCGTGAGATGCTTCTTCAACTATGGAACCTGCGGATGTCTCTACCTTGGATGGGTCCAGAGCCGTTGTGCAGGCACCGGCTTCTGAGGGTGTAGTCTGACCTACCAATATTCGAATTAAACCGACAACTTCTGAGGCCCAGAGTATGCACTACACCTAGAAAACCGATTACCAAAGCAGATGCTCAAGCTCCCATGCCACAGAAACAAATGCTTAGAATAGCTGAAGACCTTATTACCCCAATTAGGGGAAGCCAGCCTTCCCCTGCTAAGAGACAAAAAATTGAGTTACATTCTTATTCTGCAGACCAGGAGTCCGAAGACTCTGACCCTTCTGATTATCAGGACATGCCCTTATAAAACTATGAGGATTTTGATGCAGAGGAATCCATTCCTTCTGCCTCCCCTCCAGAGGACTTTTCTTTTGGTGAAACCTTGCATACTTTAAGAGAGCATTTCCGCTGGGAATGCCAGGACTATCCTTAGTCCAAACAGAGACTCAGAGAATTTTTAGAGTTGCCTCAGCACAGGACTCTAACTATACCCCCTGTCCTGGATGTTGTAGATGAAGTTTTTATGGAATCAAGTCTTACTCCAAATACTTTACTCCTGGCCCCTAGGAAACCTGACAGGTACTACAGAGTACCTGATTCCCACAAATTTCTCTTCAAAAATCCTGCTGCGGATCCAGAGAACATTTTCCAGAGACCTAAAGGCATTAAGGGTATTAGAGCCAAAAACCCTACCCCTTCAGACAGGGATTCCAGAGCTTTAGACAGATGGGGTAAGAAGGTATATACCTCTGCAACTGTTACCATCAGGGCATTGAATTGCCAGTTTCACATGTTGAAGTACCAGCAGCGTATTATGGAACTAATTAAACAAAAAAATGGTGTTACTTCCAGATTGTGCAGAAAGTAAAGATTTACAAGAGCTAATGCAATCTGCAGACCAAGTTAGTAAGCATACTTTGCAATGTGGCTTTGATGCCCTAGAAGCATCTTGCAAGGCTGCAGTCACTGGGTCTGTACAGAGAAGGCATGCTTGGCTGAAGGAACAAATCTTGCCAGATCATGTCAAATCCAAATTACTAGACACTCCTTTAAATAAGGACTATTTATTTGGCACCAAAGCAGAAGAAGTTCTTAAAAAGATGGAAGAAAAAGCTAAATCTATGCAAACTGGACAGAACCCACATGGTCAGAATTGTTGGAACCATGTTAGACACCAAACCAGTTACAAGCGGCGTCCCGCAAGGCTCAGTCCTGGGACCTCTCTTGTTCGGTATATATTTTTCGGAGGTACAGGCCAACACGGGAGGACTATGGCTGACCAAGTTTGCAGATGACTGCAAACTGGGCGCCATAATCTACTCCAGCTGACACAAGCATCCTCCAAAAGGGTCTCATTGAGACAAATAACTGGTGCCAGAGCCATGGCCTCAAGCTAAACGCCAAAAAGTGTATAGCCATCCCCTTTGGCAAAAACAAAGTGCCCACAAATTATCACATAGGTGGAAATCCATTAAGTATGGTAGAAGTAATTAGGGACCTGGGGACCCAAGTTGATAGCAATCTCTTCTTTGACAACCACGTGGCCAAAGTGGTTAGAAAAACCTTCTATGTAGCCCACCTTATCATGAAGGGATTCACATCTAGATCAAGGAAGGTCATTGTGCCCCTTTACTCATCCCTCATCAGGCCCATAATTGAATACAATGCCCCATTCGGGATGTACCTTACCCGACACCTGCAGCAACTAGAAAGACCCCAAAAGCACCCCACCAAGAGGATCAGGTGGCTCAAACAGATGCCATATGCTGCTCAGTTAAAGAAACTCCAGCTCTACTCAGTTGCATACCGCCTAGTTAGAGGCGATCTATGCCTGACATATAAAGCCATGTCCAACCCAGAATTAATGGACATGCTTCACCTCAGAAAATCCAAATCCCTTTGAACTACGCGCTCGAGGGACTTTAGCCTCAGCACAGAAATAAATAGGACATGCTGGAGGGACCGATTCATAACCCAGAGGCTCCCTTCACTCTGGAATAGAATCCCAGTCCACGTTAGGCAGAGTCCCTCACTGACTCTCTTCAAGAGGAATCTTGACGAGTGGATGGGAGATCGTAGATTTACCACGGGGATCACTTCTGTGTCACTGCTAGGCAGAGGCACAGTAAACTCACCTTGAAAAAGGGCATAGTAAAACTCATTTAAATTGGTTGGCGAAAGCCAAACACACTCTGGCTAGGCTTATAAATGCCCTAGGGCAGATAGCCTAGTATGAACCTATGAAACTGTTAAAGAATTCTTACAAGTGCAACCACCTGGATTTAGTAGACATTGGCCTTCTAAAATCAGGTCCTTTTCAGCCCCTTCCAGGCCTTCTCAGTCCAAACCCAGGGAAAACAGGCCACCCAGACTACTGTCTCAGAGTATGCAGAGATCTAAGCAATGGAGTGTCCCCACCTCAAAAACAGGGAGTGGTAGGCCGCCTCCTTATGAAAAAAGTTCACAATGACTTCTCAATTATCCTTTCCAGCCCTGCCCAATTACTTGTGCCCCTAGGAGGAAAACTTGCCCTTCATGCAAAAAAACTGGATGTCCATTACTCAGGACAGATGGGTCCTAAACATTGTATCCCAGGGGTACAGATTCTACTTCCATACACTGCCAACTCCAAGCGGGTTTCCAGACCTTCCTCCAAACCAGTGGGCTGAGGCTCAAAAGCAAGTACTTTCCCTGCTCAATATCAGAGCTGTTCAGCCTGTTCCAGTAGAACAAAGTGGGCAGGGTTTCTACTCCAGACTTTTCCTGGTGCCCAGAAAAGGAGGGCTCTTGGCGCTCAATCCTGGATCTATCAACTCTCAACACCTTTCTGGTGGTCCCAAAATTCAAGATGCTTACCCTGCAGCTGCTTCTCCCTATGCTAGACAAGGATGCATGGTTAGTCACTCTAGGCTTAAAAGAAGCATATCTGGACATCCCCATAAGGGAGTCGTGCAGAAAATATCTCGCTTCAGGGCAGGCTCTATGCACTATCAGTTCTCTGCACTTCTCTTTGGCTTATCTACTGCACCCAGAGTATTCACAAAGTGCCTGGCTCCAGCCATTGCATATTGCAGGCAGAGAAATATCCAAATTTTCCCATACTTGGACGACTGCCTGATTCAGGCGGACAGTCAGGAATTGCTGCTTCAGCACCTGGCATTTGTAAAAAGCCTTCGCACTTCATTGGGGTACAGCATCAACGAAAATAAATCACAACTGGTACCCAGTCAAAAGATTGTATTCCTGGGAGCAAGCTTGGACACAACTTCCCAGATAGACCTGTTTTTCCTGAAGTGAGAAATGCTATCTGACAAACTACTTCAAATAATTGGCCACCAGAACCCAGCTATCTGCAAGACAAATACTGCAAGCCGTAGGTTTCATGGCCTCATGTATTCTACTAATTCCATATGCAAGACTGCATATGAAGAAACTTCAGTGGTAATTAAAAAGTCTTTGGTGCCAGGCACCAGTCATTCCAGTCATACCTTGTCTAAGGGCAGAGTTCCTTTGATGGGCAGAAGCATGCAACCACAACAAGGGACTGCTTTTCACTCAACCCCTCGCCGCCCAAACCCTGACACAGACTCGTCAGACTATGTATGGGGGCCCACATGGCAGGCAAATGCATTCAGGGCCACTGGAGCCCAGCCCAGATTCTCCTGCACATCAATCAAAAAGAGATGCTAGCTGTGCAGAATGCTCTGACAGCCTTCAAATATCTAATCCTTCCAGGACAACTGCTCATAAAAACAGACAACACCACGGTTATGTGGTACATAAACAAGCAGGGGGGAACCCATTCTTACCCACTCTGCAGGTTAGGCATGGCCCTGTGGAACATAGCCTTGAGCAACCAAGTGCATCTACCAACTCAATTCTTCTCAGGCAAGCAAAATTCACTGGCAGACAACTTAAGCAGAAATCTCCTAGACCCACACGAGTGGAAATTGGAAACCAACACCTTCAACCTTCTGATCCAGAGGTGGGGGACACCAGAGGTGGACCTATTTGCCTCCCCCAAGAACCATAAGTTGAGTAAATTCTGCACCAGGTACCCTCACAGCAGGGCCTGGAAGATGGATGCCCTGTCCTTTCAATGGGAAAACCTCTCAATTTATGCCTTTCTCCCTCTGCCCCTCCTCTTAAAAGTACTACTGAAGATAAAATAGGACAGGCCAAGGGCAATTCTTATTGCCCCAGACTGGTCACGCCAGCACTGGTACCCACTCTTGTGCAGTCTGACAACTGTGCCACGCTGGCACCTTCACCAGACTCCTACCCTGATGTCTCAGCAGGAGGGACAGATTTTGCACCCACAATTGCAATCCCTAAACCTTGCAGCCTGGCTTATCCCTTGAATACTCCACCAGCAACCCTCAGCAAACAGGTGTTGGACCTTATTCTTGAAGCCAGAAGTCGTAGTACTAAGAAATCCTATGCTGAAAAGTGGAAAAGATATTGTTCTTGGAATCGGTCTCAAGGGAAGGACACAGCAGTGCCCTCCATACCTCTAATCCTGGATTACCTAGCAGAGCTACTCCACAAAGGTTTATCCTTCTCCATTAAGATTCATGCCTCTGCCATCTCAGCTCATTTTAATACTGAGCCACCTCTATTTTCTCACCCTCTCATCAAACAGTTCCTGAGAGGGGCTAGCAACTTAAGGTCCCCTAGGAGAGCACCTACCCGTGCCTGGGACCTTAACTTTGTACTGGGAAAGCTCACGCTTCCTCCTTTTGAACCTGCAACTTCAGCAGAGTTAACATTTATCTCTTAGAAGACAGCGTTGCTTTTAGCCATAACTTCAGCAAGAAGAGTGTCTCAGTTAAAGACACTAATGGCTCTGGAACCCTTCATTATTTTCCATGCTGGCAGGGTTTCCCTCAGGATTAACCTGTCCTTTATGCCTAAGGTGGTGTCCAGTGTGGCTCTAAACCAATCCATCCATTTGCCAACCTTCTTCCCTAACCCTCAGAATAAAGGGGAGAGGATCCTGCACTCCTTGGACGTGCAGACAGCTCAGGTTGTACCTTGACAGGACTATACCTTTCAGAAAATCTGACCAGCTGCTAATCAGCTTTGCTACAGGGGCAGAGGGTAAGGCAATTTCAACAATTTCAAAGCAAACTATTTCCAAATGGATAGCACACTGCATCAATTTCTGCTACAAGCACCATGGAAAACCTACCCCACAGGGGATCAGACCACATTCCACTAGGGCTACTTCCACCTCTACAGCATTTCTCAGGGGAGTTTCTACCAGGGACATTCTGGAAGCTGCAACCTGGAGTTCTGTACACACCTTCAAGCATTACCATTTACCAGTCTTTTCTAAATCCAGAGTTGGATTTGCTACAGCAGTCTTACAAGGCCTACTTGCCAACCCTAACACTTCTTGACTGCCTCCTCCCTTCCTTAGCTTTGGGAATCAACTCAAGTGTGATGACTGCAACAGTGAAACACGAAGAACATAGTACAGTTGTGTATACTTACCATAAATGTAGATGTTTGAGTGTTTTCACTGTTGCAGTCCTGGTTTCCCTCCCTCCAGCCCCCTGACTTTCTCTGTCTTTCTACCTCTCCTCTCTATGGCTATACCTAATGGCATTGGTATTTACTTTTTACTGGTGGTGTTCCCCACCATATGCTAGCTTCCTATTTTGGGGGGCTCTTTACATTTGGGGCAAGAAAAACTGATGTAATGGTGTGGGCTGTCTGTTTTATACCCCTGACGTCATGGAAGATGTGACAGCATCCGATGTAGAAATCCCAAGACTCCGGTATTCGGGCCGACTGAGGGCTACCTGCAGACAGATAACCCAAGTGTGTTGATTCCAACAATGAATACACTCGAACATCTACATTTATGGTAAGTGTACACAACTGTACTTTTGTTCCTTCCAAATGGTAAGGATAGTGGGGCTATTGACATGCATGGTGGGGGGAGGGTCTCTATCTCCTACTCTGGCTTTCCATGCTTTCATCTGTCAGACACACAACTAGGTATCTCTTGCCTTCGTTTGGAGACCATGGCAAAACTTTGATCAGATGATGCCTGATTAGGAAACTGAGCCTTTTGTTTCCATATTGAATTCTGCCGGCTTATTAGCCAAGTGTTCCATTAAATGCAGCTGATGGCTTCTTTAGAGCAGCTGCTGGTTTTGGGGGGAGACTTTGCTTAGGCTTAAATCTCTAATTATGCAAGGCTTTAATCAATTTTTTTCTTTTTCCTGTTCCCATGTTTCAGAGAAATTGCCCTTCTTAGGATTGACCCCCCCTTTTTTTCTTAGAGCTAAAGGCCCCACAAAAGCGTAAAAGATGTCAAAAAGCGGTCAAAGGGTAAACCCAAGCAGATGATTAAGTGACTCCCCCCACTTTCTGACAAACCAGCATCGTTGTGACCATCCACTTCTCTGCACTTCTGCTAACTTATCTTTAGGGCTGTGACATGCCAAACTTGTGTATTAAAATTATCAGAATATACTTTAAAATAGAAGTTAGAACATTGAATTTTAGAAAAGGAGAACCCTAGGGGGCCTGTACTTTAGCTAATCCAGACTGTCCTACAACTAGGTAAGCATGACCTTAGAAGCAGCTGTGACACTGCTAACAAGCGTCTAGGGCAGCTGTTACTGAGAGAATTTTGAGAAGATGTGCATGGTTAAGTATACAACCTCTTGCTGAGCATATTAAGTCTGAGTTTCTAAATGCCTTACACAGTGAATTGGTGTTTGGGCACAAAGGTGCATGAAGTTTTCAAAGAAAAGTGGAAGAGAATAGTAAAGTAAAGTAATGGACACAGTGAGATATATGTTGTGTCCTCCTCTGCTAGTGTAAGTAGGATGTGCTTCTATTCATATGCTGCTGTAGCCATCATATACGGGAGTCTGCTTCTGATTGACTTGTACGTCCGTCCATTTTACAAAAGATAAATGCTATTACAAAGGTACGTGTGACGGCCCGCATCACTTACCGTATGTCTGCCATAAACAGACGTCTGGTATAAAGCTGACGTCAGCATGCACCTACCTCAGAACTTTTCTGCTGCCTGTGTGACTGCCAGCTTTGGTCATTGCTCGCTTGAGCAGGTGACTTTTTGCTTGTCCAAGTTCAAATATATACCCCATAGGTGTTTTTGTTTGTTGCTATTGTGTTGTAGTTTAATGTCAAGTAGAAAGGGCAAGTGTCTGTGTGGAAGGCAAATTTCACATAAGGATTCACATGAGCTCTGTTTATTCTGTCTAGGCCCAGACCACATTCATGCCATTTGAGAGGTCTGTAAGACCTTGTACCCAAGACTCTTAGGGGCTGTTTGACCGTGCTGAAACTGTACTTAGAGAATCAGCCTCCGAAATGTTTAGCTAGAGATATGAACCCGACATTTTGAACTTTGGAGGAGCCACCCACAAAAAAGGCCAAGAAGCCCCAGCCTGAAACTATGACTGCAACCTCTCTTCCGACCGTACCTCTCGAGGCTGATGAAGGCCCAGAGTCCTAGTCTGAATTCACAGACCTTCGTCTGAGGCTGCCAGCGCATCTCAGAGGGAGTCGCAGGCATCTGACCCAGGGGCTGGGCGGGGCGAACTCTGCTCATCTCAGAAGACCCAAGTGGAGTTTCCCAAATTGTTGTCTGTGAAGACGTTCTCTCTGATATTGTAGAGTGTTGCCCGACATCTGGTCCTCCTCCTCTCCATTGCATCTTAGACAACCCAGTGTCGGATGTTCCCAAAAAGAAAAGTAAAAAAAGCAAATGTATTGCTCCTACTCAGACCATGTCTTCGGATCAAACCCCTGACTGGCGGGCTTTTACCCAAGGCCTACTTAACGTCTTTTTGGCCTTACTCCAGGCCTCTGCTCCTGCCCAGGCTCCTACAGCCTCCATTCCTAATAGTAAGCTGTTGGCTGACATTTCATCTCAGGAAGAGGAATCTTCAGGGGATGAATCCCTCACTTAATCCTCTGAATGTGCCTCCCTTCTGGGGTAGGCTTCCCCAGAGGAGGAGTCAAATGGAACTGATTCCCCTGGGGAAGACATTACCTCTAGAGAGAGGATTGTACAAATGAAGGACTTTTTTAAATGGGACTGTAGTTTGGTTTCTGAGACCCAGAAGAGGTATTATGACCTCTTGCAAATGGAGTCCCCTAACTCGTCTGCTTGTTCACCCATCCATCCTGCCTTTTTGGATGCTTTCCTGGCTGCTTCTAAAGCCCCAGATTCTAAACCCCCTGCACCAAAGCACCTTGACAAATTTTATAAAGACCATGAAGATGCTAATTTCATCTTCAAGGCCCCTTCTGCAGACTCATGAACTATTAATGAGGCTGCAAATAAAACTTCTAAACTTCTTCCCTCCACTTCCTTACTCCCTTCAAATAAGGAAAGTGGAATCATGGAAAGATTAGGCAAAAAGTCTATACCTCTGCCACCTTAGCTGTTAGAGCCATAAACTGTCAGACTCATATGGCCAAGTATTCATTGGCCCTTCTGACAAATGCCATTAAACAGTGGGGTGACTTACCTGATTCCCCCAACTAGGCAAAGATTGCTATCAAGATTGATAAAGTATAGTTATGACACAGTGCTGCCTCAGGGTCAGTCATCTGGAGACACTCATGTCTTAGACTACAGCCTCTGCCAGATGACATAAAAGCAAAACTTATGGATGCACCCTTGGATAATAAGGCCTTGTTCAGTTCTGTAGCTGCAGAGCTCTATATGGCCCTTCTGGAGAAGGGCAAATAACTTCAGGACCTTAGGCATGTGTTTGTGTCCTCTAGTTCCACTTCCAGAGGATCTACCTGGCTAGGACTAACTTTGTGAGAAAGCCTTCCAGGCACATGGCCTCCAAAGGGAAGAAAGATTCCTGGAAGCAGACTTCTTTCCGGACTTCCCCCTCCACTCCAGCTCAAAAGCAGCATTTTCAGGCCAAACCTGGTAGTGTGTGACTACCAGGCCTTATGCCCAGTTACCCCACTCTCCCTGCGTCTTTCCCTCTCCTTCCCCACTTGGAAATGGATTACCCAGGACTCTTGGGTCCTCTTAGTCATAAAACATGGTTAGTTCATGGTGTGGGAGTCCAGACCAACCTTCAAAGGCATTCCTCAACTCCCTTGAGACCAAGTGGCTTCCTTTCGTTCAGTCCTGCAGGCTGTCCTCTCGCAAGGCACAATTCAAGAAGTGCCACAAGATCTAAGAAAGAAAGGATTTTACTCCAGAATGTTCCTGGTTCCCAGGAAAGAAGGTCCCTTGAGAGACCTGTCTTGGACCTATCCCATCTAAATACCTTCCTTTCTGATGCTGATTCTTCTAACTCTCCTTCCCCTGATCCTTTCTCAGGTGTACATGGTGTCCCTGGATATAAAGGATGCCTATCTCCACATTCCAATTCATCCCCTTTTTAGGAAATTCCTATGTTTCTCAGTGGGTTCTGCTAATTTTCAGTTCTGTGCTTTGCAATTTGGTCTCTCTGTGACCCCAAAGTGCCTAGCCCCAGTCATTGCCTTTGCCAGAATGGAGGGAATCCAACTCTTTCCTTAGCTGGATAATATCCTTATCCAGGCATCATCCCCACAGATGGTTCAACAGTATCTGAACTATGTCATCTCTCTACTGAGAGGCCTGGGGTTTACCATAAACCTTCAAAAATCTCTGACCCCCTCACAGGACCATGTGTTCAGAGGATGCAGGATTCTCTCAGAGCAAATGATGGTCTGTCTTCCTCCAGATAAGACACTGGCCCTCACCTCTTATTTCCAGGGAATTCTTTCTCACCAAGCCCTTTCTGCCAGGGAGTTTTTGAGGGTCCTGGGATTCATGGCCTCCACCATTCCCATGGCACCCTTAGCATGGAAGGCGGATGCTCTTTCCTTCCCATGGAAGGGGATGTTCACTTATGCATCCCTCCCGCTTCCCTGTCATACAAAAAGTTCTACTGATGATTCAGAGAGAACAACCTCAAATCTTGTTGGTGATCCCCTTTTGGCCAAAGCAGCACTGGTTCCCCCTTCTACATCATCTAGCCAAGGGCAGTCGCCACAAGTTACCCCTCAAGATGGACCTACTCCACACAGGAGAAAGGGAACTCTCATACACCCCCAAATATCCACCCTGAACCTTACTCTGTGGTTGATATTGCATTGATTCCCTTTAGACACCTTTATGATGAAGGCGTGCTTCGGGTTCTGCAGGAGCCCAGAAAACCGACTACCAGAAAGTCCTATCTATCCAAAAGGAAAATAAAATCTCTGTATAGTGTCTAAAACAAGACCTTCAACCGCTCTCTGTAGAATTCAATGGTTCTGTCTTACCTGTGTGAATTGATGAATACTGGCTTGTCATATTCTTCCATCAAGGCACACCTGTCTGCCATCTTAGCATGTTTAACATGTTTAACTCTCTCCCCTCCTTTGGCTTCCAGGCTGGAAGTTGAGCTCTTTTTGAAAGGAGTACTGCACATTAGACCTCCAAGGAACCCTCCTTGGGATCTTAATTTTGTGTTTGAAAAGCTTACCTTACCTCCCTTTATACCAGCTAAAGACTGCACCAGCTAAAGACTGCACTCTTCAACACTGCACATGGAAAACTGTTCCTTTGGTGGTCATTACTTCAGCCAGAAGGGTCTCTGAACTGCAAGCCCTCATGGCCTTTCCCCCTTTCACAGTTTTCTACAAGGACAGGGTTTGTGTACATACTAATCAGTCCTTCATGCCCAAAGTCGGTGAACTTTTCCTAAATCAGGGCATCAGTCTGCCTACCCTTTTCCCTTCACCACAAACCTCTAGTGAAAGGATCCTTCATTTCTTGGATGTACATAAACAACTCGTATCATTTGGCCAAAACCAAGCCCTTTCGTAAGTCAGACAGGCTGTTTCCTATCACCCAAGAGCCCTGGGACACCCTGTTTCCAAGCAAACAATTTCCTCCTGGATTTCAAAAACTATTTCCTTTTGCTAGACAACCCATGGTAAAAGGGTCCCCTTTCCAGTGAAGGCACACTGCATTAGGGCTGTGTCCTCTGCTGGGACCTTATTTAAGGATTTGGATACAGCTGTCATTTTAGAGGCAACTACATGGTCATTTGTCCACACTCTCACCAAACATTACAAGTTGGATATTATTTGGTCCAGAGCAGGATTTACCAGGGCCATTCTGCGTGGCTTTGTGGAAAATATATCGGCTCCCCCTCCCAATCCATAAGTGCATGAGCTTTTGCACTCTCCCTCATGTGATTGATGCAGTAGCATATGAATAAAAGGACATGGTATAGTTGTGTAAAACTTAACATAACCTTAGAGGTCCTTCTCTTCTGTATGTTGCTGTGTAGTTTCCCACTCTGCCTTTCCTCAACGCTTGCCTGACTCCTGAGTACCCACTCCATAGTCGCTGGTTCCCAGCAGCATTCATTTCTGAGGTAGGTGCGTGATGACGTCCAGTTTGTACCCGTCCGTTTATGGCTGATGCACGCAGAGTGATGCGGGCCATTGCACATAACCTTCGCAGTAGCATTTATCTTTTGTAAAACAGCCAAACATACGAGTCAACCGGAGGCAGACTTACTCATGTGATGGATACTGCAGCATAAGTAAGAGAAGGAGATCTAAGGTTATGATAAGATTTTACACAACTATACTTTTTTCTCAGGTAATTATGGACCTTTTTACAGGAAACTAGGTAAGTGTAAGTAGCCCAGAGGGAATTGGGCATTTTGAAAGAAATATGACAGAATAAATAGAGCCACGAAAGCAAGCAAATCTTCACCCACTCCCAGGAAGGGCTGTGATTTCTCCAGTCTTTTCTCTCTGCTCCCATTTCCCCTTCCAACTAGTCCTAATACCCGGTACTTCATTTAGGAGGAAGGTTAGCTGCTTCTGTGAAGGAGTGGAAGGCAGTCACATTGGATAAATTGGCGCTAATTGTATCACTGCGAAGGGATATCAACTAGGCTACAAGTCCACACTTGTAGTCTCAGCAGACTTAAACACCCTTCACTGTACCTGTTTTACAACTAATGCTAGAGTAATGGACCATATAAATGGTTCCCAGTAAACAGGAAAGAAAAGCTTCTACTTGGGAGCTTTTCTTGGTTCTAAAAAAAGACTAGCCATGGCGGCCCATTCTGAACTTGTCCAGATGAAGCAAATTCCTTCTGTTACCAAGATTTAAATGGTAAGCCTTCAGGTTATATTCCTGTTATTTCCCAAAGCCAAGATGGTTGTTGTGTATTTGAAAAACGTACATTTTGTACATCCCTATGCTCAAAGCAAACACGCTTCTATGAATCACTGGCATTGGTGACTACTTCCAGTTCATCTCCTTGCCCTTTTACATAGTCACTGCTGTACGGCTTTTCAACAATTCTCTGGTTTTAGTGATTGCCCACTGCAGAGTAAAAAGCACACATTTACTCATACCTCAGTAATTGTCACCTCCATGAGCAGTACAGGAAGGTGACTAAAAGCCATGTCCTTTGTACAGAATTGTATGCAGAAAGTAGGCTTCACACTGAACTTGCAAAAATCAAACCTAGTCCTATGTTGGAGAACAGTTTTCTGATGGCTCTACTGGACACATACCTTTCTAGGGTTTCTCTGTGTGGAAAATTGTTTTCACACTCCTCCCTTTCAGTATGTTGCATCAGAGTAACTGAACCCTTTCAATATGTTACATCAAAGTAACTGAATAGCCAGGCAAGTCTTCAGTATATTAGGGGATGTGCCACTACTGTTCACATGGTTCCATGGCTCCACAGCCCCACTGTTAAATTAGTTTAAATGTATGAGAGATCCAGAGGTATTTTATGAAGCTTTGCTGTCAACATTCCCAGTCATTGGAGTACCATTTTCCTTTCTTAATTTACATGAAAAGGAACTGATGCATTTCTCAGTTGAAGAAAACAAGGGCATACTGTTTGTCCTCCAGCTCCCAACCAGAGCCTGTCAACAGATGCTTAAGAGCTGTTGTGGGAAGGAGAGACGCACTCAAGCCCTGTGTGCATGTACAGGGCCCATGAGGGAAAGCAAGTTCCGCATACACTTGAAAGAAATGCTAGCAGTATAGTATACCCTCCAAATGCTGAAGCCTGTCTGGGCTCCAGGTACTCTGTGGGTTAGTTTCAGAGCATGAAAGTTGTATGGTACATGGACAAATGGAAAGGGCATACTCCTACAGTCCATGCAGGATAATGCTGAAAACATGAGGGATGGCAATAAATAAACACATGATGCTAGTGACAGTTTACAACCCCACAAAGTACAGTTCAGTCGTTGGGCATTTACCAGGACCTTGGCATCCCTCCATGAGTAGAACCTGTAAAAGGTTGATCTTTTTGTCACTGATGAGGAAAAAGGGGTTTCCAGAGCTAGACCTCTGTTTGCATTTGGGTTTGTACAGGCTGTTACTGTACTGTCCAGACAGAACAAAGGCCCACAGTAAAACTGGCTAGCTATTTGTCGTGCATGATTCGTTCAATCCCAGTTGCTGCTCGCATACAAACACAGTACACCCTGTCTCCACTTGATATTGATACAGCAGTGGGTCTAGCTGCTGTTCTCTCCCATGATATGTGATCCTGCTTTGGCTGCTCATTCCTGTCTTCCCTCATCATCTTCTATAATGTGGGCATCTGGATGATCCAAGGTGTGTGGATCACAGTTTGGGCTTCCTCCTTTGTGCCACAAAACTAATGTTAAACTTTCAAATAATGCATATGCATATGACATGTCATTACAACACACTCACTTTTAGCTTTATTCAAATATGTTGCATATATTGTGCATATCGGAAGCAAAGGAGACACCTTTGATGTAGCCCAAGGTACAAAGCCAGGCAAAAGTGGGACACTTTACTTTTAACTTTATTTTTTTAAGTACTGTTTTACTTTGAAAGAGCTGAGCTTTTGCTGATTTGTGCCCATGTTTTGACAACTGATTCATAGGTTTATAGGTGTATATTGGGGTAACTACCACTGGGGCCCTAAGTAAGCATAACCATGCAACCCAAATGTATCCCAAAAGTTATAGTGCCTTACAGGTTCTTTTAAGCAGTGTATGTTGGGGCATAATTTAATTAATGTCTCTGTCCATCAGACATGTAGGTGCCAGACCTGGGATGAATTTCCCATCCACTGGTCCAGGTTGCTCTTGAATAGGGTTTGAGAAGGACTCTGCTTCAGAATAATGGGAAGCCTATTCTAGAGAGTGGGGATGCTCAGAAATGTGTACTTATCCTCCAGCATGTTCTGTTTAAGTCACAGGTGCAGTTTACGTCCTTAGATCTAGTAGTACTGGTGCTGTTCATTTTGAGGATTTGCAAAAGTTCCATCAGAGTAGGATCCAAGGATGTTTTGTATGCCAGGCATAAATCGCCTTTCAGCAGTATGCAGCAAACAGTATAGCGATAGGGCTTTGAGGCAATCTGCATAGGACATTATGTTTACGCCTTGCATTTTTATGAGGAACCTCTGTGGGCATTCGAGTTGTTGCATCTGCCAGGTCAGGTACGTACAGAAAGAGGCATTGTACTCCATGATTGATCTGATAATGCCTGAGTACAGTGGCATGCTGTCTTGAAGGTTGAATGCTGCTCAGTGCTGTCCACATATCATCCTGTAACACAGTATCCATGAGCTCCATAATAGCTGTCTTCATATAGTATATGGAAGTACGTCTGTTGTCAGTTACACCTTCATGGACTATGACTGATTTATACTGGTACCATTTTGAGTGCAGGCATAACTTGGAGGATCCTGGCCAAGTTACTCTGCTATGGTCACATGCTGCCATGTGTTTTAAATCTTCATCGTGGGTATGTTGATTTGCTTTGCAGGTAAATGTAATTAAATTAATGCTTTGGATTGTTTTCTTTTAGATCCACTCCCTGCCCCAGTGTAAAGCATGGTGATGAATGGGGAGAGCCTTCCAAATGTGAAAGTGGAGAATCCTGTCAGTATTGTCACTCTCGCACTGAACAACAGTTTCATCCAGAGGTAAACCTCTAAGTTGTGTGTGTGTGTGTGTGTGTGTGTGTGTGTGTGTGTGTGTGTTTTGCATAGAATATTAAGATTGTGGTATTTGGTTCACAGGATTGAAAAAGCCACCTGTACCAGAGCCACAGCAGTATACTTTTATTTATTTTTTTATCAAATTTTATAATTCTTTGACTCTGGTCTGACAGCATAAGTTCAAACAATGTCCAGAAACATGAAATAACATAATTTAACTGCTGTCCAGAGAGGAGTAGTGAGTTGATAGCTTGAGTAATTTATGAGAGGATACAGAAGTGGTTGGCAGTTGAAGAAAATTTCTTTTGTGTTTTCAAGTGTTTGAATGCTGCCTCCTTAGCTGATGTGTTGGTTCTTGAGAGTACAGTAATTCGTGGGGCCATTGTTGTACAGCAGTAAAAGATGACAGAAAAGAACACATATTGCATACCCCCACCCTTTAACTCTGACTCTGCCTTTGTAATGGAAATTTAATCAGTAGTTTTAAGTTTGTAATTCTTCAGTAACCTGTCTGTTATTAGGGCCCTCTTTTGTATTCCCCTTTGCTTTTTCTTTTCTTGTTATTTTTTTCCTTTTGTTCAGGAATACATTCATCTCCTACCAGTGTTTACTGAATTACTTGCAAGACTTGGAGAGCACCCCTTAACCCTGCATCCCCCATTTCTTTCATGCAGTTCGGACAACTTGTTACTTCATCTTGATATTCTTTGTGGAAATGTCCTTGTTCTTAGTGTTTAAAGAGTAAAGGCCATCTAAAGTGTTCATGTGGTTGACAGATCATAAAACAGGTATACTCTGGTCTTTCTGCTTGCCTATGAGATGTTCCCAGCAAGAAATGCTGTTTTAAAAGTGTTAGATTTCTACCTGTCCACCCAGATGTGTAGGAAGGCGAACATCTTGACCTGCCTTGCATCTAAGAGGGCACACGTTCAGAATGCCTGGCATGTGGGGCTTGATGGGAGGGTCATTGTTGTGATCCCAGGCCAGGTGCCAGAGTACCAAGAAAAATTAGAGAATGCAGAAGGGTAGTCATTGTTTCAGAATTCTTGGAGAAGTCCATCATTGCGATGGCCTGTTGAGTCTGTTGCCAGTTCTACTTTGAATAGCTGATGACAAAGGGCCCTTCATAGCTGCTGTCTCAACCTTTTTATGAGGGGGTGCATTCTGGGGTATTGTGTCTTTTTCTGAAGTTGAGCAGCCTGAGCTATTTTTTGTGCGTCTCTTGTGTAGATCACATATAGATCACTGTTGTAGTAGTATTGACCACAGGGACTTCTACTGTAGAGGGCCCAATATTTCACCCAGCTTCCAAAGTTGAGCACCCTGGCCAGATGGACTCACCCTTCAGGGATGTCAACATGTCCTGAATAAATTGTCATTTGCCTTGTACCATCATTAATTCTTTCTTGCTGCTTTTTGTGACACATGAACTGCTTGCTAGTGTCTTTCCACCAGCATCATTAGACTGTTCCAGAGGTTTTCACATATAAGTAACCAGTGAGTGAAATTCTTTGTGTTCTGGCCTTCTTGCTTTTAAATGAGGAGTGCTGAATGACCGGTTAAGTGTGTGGGGTATGTAAAGTATGAAGAGAGTCAACAGGTGCATCTTTGCAAGGCGAGTACCTCATATGGATTATCATACCTAGTATGCTTTTCATCTAGGCTTGGAGCATGACCTCCAGAATTGAACAGTTTTTCAGGGCTTTAGCTAGAAGATATTGTGGGGAAGTGAGCATTCCCTTCAAAACGGCCTAGACCAGAAGTGGCTTGAGACTGGCAACTGTCAACTTTGGTGTGTTTTGTCTCATCTGCCTCAGATGTTCCCTGAAGGAAATGCAAGGAGGAATGACCCAAAGAAAAATGTGATCAAGAACACTAGAAATGTGACTGTTGCACCTGGCATCCCTGCTCATATTAAGGGTGTGGATGCTAGTGATGCTGTTCTTTGCAGCCTTTCCAGACCATACACCTGAGATATCAGAGAATTTACTCAGACCATTTTGTACGCTGCTATGCCAGTGGATAAATGCATATTCCAGCAAGCCATAGACCATCAAGTAGAAGTCAGACCAGATGCTTCTGCTGCACTGGCATTTGTCCCTGATGCCTGATTTCACTTCTGAAGGGGAGGAATGTCTCCCCAAGGATTAAGGAGGATTTCCTTGTTGAGAAAGTGAGATTGTAGGACTCCCATCAGCAGGCAGACCCCCCCCCCCAAAAAGAGGGTTACACTTGGTATGATGGCCAAAAAGTCCAGTCAGTCACAGGATGTCCAGCCAGTTGAGCTCCCTGCAACAGCCTTGAGATCAGGTCATTTGCATCCCTCGTGATAGGAGCACCTTGAACTTGATAGCTGCCTCTGCATCAGTGGCTGGAGTTCTTTGGCTAAGAGAAAGAGGGATCTTCCCTAGAGGTAGTCTGACTTTTCATACAGTGTATATGGGGGAAAGAACCCAGATGTCTCCCTCCTTCTGATTTTATAATGATACAGACACCATATTTCTCTGCTACCCCCACAGAAAACATCTTATTTGAGGATGCTTTTTTTTTGCTGAATGAGACTTCAAATGGGAAGCCAAAGGTCACTACCTGAAACATTTTTCTGTATCTTGAGTATGTTTAACCAAGTAGCAGTTCTCTAATCCTGTGGGATTTAGAGGACATCCTCTTGCTTGCCCCAAAAGATTCTTCATTTCAACCTCATGCTCTGAAGAAGAAGGGGGGAAACTGATGAGTCCTACCAGGTCTTGGAATCCCATACATTTCTGTATAGAAATCTATATCTGATCCAACAGTGGTATCCTTGGATCCCGAAACTGGGGTGTGAATTATTTCTGGCTCCCAATACTTGTTACAATTACTGGAAAAGCAGCGTGGTTGACTGCTTTTGGAAGAACGTGTACTCAGTTGCCATGCTGGCCTTCAGAGCCATCTGGTGTCAGATTCCATATATATTAAGTTTCACATGGCAGTTCTTGAACAAATGGAGAAAATAGGGAAGATTACTGATGAGTAGCTGAAGGATTTCCCACAGACCATTGGTCAGATGGTTAAGCATATTGTAAAGAGTGGTTTTGATATAGACAGCATCCAGTACTAGTAACTACAGGGTCTGTTAAGGAGACGTGATTAGCTGAGGCTACAACCACTGCCAGATGATTTTGAAGTGCATCTGTTCAGTCAGAAGGGTGGAAGAAAGGGGGAAGACTTCAGTCAGAAGCAGCTTTTTCATGTTCTCTTCCCAATACAAGAAAAACTACCTCTCCAGGTCAGGGTCCACTATTGCTGACAGGGTAGGGGTAAGCAGGTAAAGGGACAAAGGCCCATATAGGAAGTGGCCAGGGGGGCTAGAAGGAGAAGTTTGAGGTCTGTCTTGGTCACATCCCTTAGAGGAAGCCTTAACTGCTGAGAGCTTCTTCCATCCCTATAGGAAAAACCCTATTCCAGCCTCAACTAACCTCTTCCTAAACCACCTCCAAGAATGCAGAAGGCCATCCTGGTTACAGAGAAACTGGGAAAAAATTGCAACAGGCGAGTGAGTACTCCAGGTAGCCTCCCAGGAGAATAAAGTTAATTTTCAAAAAAGACCAAATATGTAAGGTGGATATCTGGATGCTCATTGTTCTGTTCACTGTTGCAGTTATTACTTAAGATATCCTGTCTACAGACAGCCTGACCAGCTGGCTTGATCTGTAGAGGTGCATCCCCCCACAGGCTTTGGCTGGCTTCTCCCATAGCTAAGTAAGGATATTGGTGGTGATATAGAGGTGCCAACTGATTTCATCCTGTGATCTTTCTTGCTATGCAGTTCCCTAGCTCTGTACCTTTCAGCATTGTCACTCCATCAGGTTTCCTGCTTCCAGAAGAAAAATAAGTACTCCTATGGGGATTTTGTTGGGTATACCAGACTTTGTCAAAATCGCATATTATTGAATCTCATTTTGTCAGCACTCAAAATATCGAACTCCCACTTCATCTAAACAGCGGAACTAAGAAGAACTTCCCAGGGTAAGTAACCTGTCTTGTGAGACTGTGAACTTTGCCCTTTTCCTAACTGTAGTGCGATCTTGGAGTTGGTATATTTAGATAGGGGGTGTGTGGGGCATATCCCCCCCACCTAGGTGGGTTAGGAATGGTGAGGTTTGGGTTTTGTTTCTTTTTGGGTAAGTGGTTATTTACCCTGGGAAGCTCTTCATAGTTCTGCTGCTTCGATGAAGTTGGGGGTTCGATATTTTGAGGGTCGTCTGAGATTCAGTAATATGTGATTTTGACGAAGTGAGGTAAATCTGTTTTGTATTGCTGTGTTTGTGTACAAGTATTTCACGTCTGATAAAGAAGTGGATTCCAAATCCCTGTAATTGCATTATATGTGGGGAAACTAATTTGCCATAAAGACTTCATGGCCTTTGTCTGCTTTGCCTAGGCCCAGAGCCTGATGTGGATGCCTGCCATAGATCTGCTGACTCAAAACGTAGTGAGGTGCTTTTGCAGCCCCCCATCTTTTGAGTCTGTTTCTGCCAAAACCTTTGGCATGGTGACTTTGCAGGCTGCCATGTTGTTGGCTTTTCCTATATCCTCCCAGACTGAAGACTCTGCTGTACTTTCTAATGCCAAGGGGTGCCAATGCCAGTGGCTTTTTTCTTTTTTTAAAGATCCCATAACTACACCCTACTTTTATTTCCTCCAATAGATCTCTGCATTTTGCCTTTACATGATCTGGCATCACTTCCAGTTAATTTCCTTTTATAGGGTACATTTCATTTGCACCTTTCAATTTAATACATTAATATAAACACTTCCTCACTTAAATATCCAAAAATAAAAGAATATTCACTAAATTTTTTAACAAGCAGTTTTATTATTCAGTACACCTTTTAATCATATTTTAAGTCATCTTTTGTACAGTTCCTCGTTTAAACCTTTGGGATTTAAAGTGCTACATCTTGGCATCATTATAATTTCTAATTACAATCAACTGACCTGAAAGCCGCCACCCTTGGGTAAATATTGGTTTGGCCAAAACGCTTAAAAAAAAAACAAAAAAAAAAAACAAAACAAAAAAAAAAACAAATTTGGATTTTTTTCACTGTGGCAGCTGAGAAAATGGACTGTCACTGGGTTGTTGCATTTTTTTATTCCTACTGTGAAGAGAATGAAAACCACTGTCATCTGTGTTAGTATGTCTTAGGAGATTTGTGTATGTTCTCGGGTTGACTTGTATGCCAGCATGTCTATTTGTGAAGATGTGAATGGGTTTTTGGACTGTTGAGTGTCTCCTTGTTTATAGAGTGTTTGGAGGGTCTGTCAGTGTTTTGATACATTTATGATTGCACATGTTTGTGAGGGAAATTCTAAAGTACAAACTGTCTGTGGAGAATCAGCTGATCAGTAGGTGATGTCATTACAATGTTCCTGATTGCTATGTTGATTATTTGAACAGCTGATTGACAGGAAAAGAACTTTTTCAGACAGCTGACTATTATTTTTAAAATAAGACAGTTAAGACTGTTAACCTGGAATATAAAATAAACTGCTGCAGTCAGTTACAGTGTTGAACAGTTAGTGAAGAGTTGCAGTCAGTGGATACCCAAGAAAAAGGACTCACCAAAAACTGTAAGCCTGCATTTGCCTTGCTGCTATGTTTTAGATTAGATCAGGGACAGTATACTCTAGTTAGATTTGGAAAGGTTAGTTATTTAGATATGTTTTTTCTACAATGATTGACTTCTATCCTAGAGTTTAATTTTATATTTCTGGTAATTGAATTCTTGTGTTTATTGAACGATTTACATTCTTGCAATCATTTTACTTATTATTAAATGTTTTTCATTACTTTACATTGTGGCTGGACGATCAGTGTGTTCTTCAGAGATTAGAGGGTGTTAATACCTATTTGATACTTCCCAGGTCACCTCGAATGCATGGCTGATTTTGGTCATAGCATTCATTTATTTTGATATTTAATTTTTAATAATTGATCACCCTTTGAAAGGCATGTAGACCTGTCTGACTCTGGTGACTATTGGGGAGGGGACACAGCTGGAAGTCTGCGTCAGGCTTCCCGTCAGTGTTTGTGTGTGAGATTTAAATTTATTTTGAGTGTGAGTGAGTTAATGTCTTAAACTGGAACACAGTGCTCTGATGTATATGATAAGGGATTACATTTGGGGTGGATAGAGGTATATAGTCCAGTGTCAGGAAATAGAGCATGTTTCTGTTATGCTGTTAAGAGAAATTGTGGAATTTTACTCGTGTGCTCTGGTGTTTTCTGTGACACTGGTGAGGATTTTGAGGCTCCTTAATTACTGACCTGGGTTTTAAGTGAGTGACATCACATTATTTGTGGCAGTCCAGTGGCATATTAGGTGGGCGTCACACCTACTATCTCCCAAATTGTCCATCATTCTCACCTTAGCTCTTCTATTTGTTGGCCTTGCATGCCTCTTAACCACTTGACAAGTGCAACCAATAATATAAACAGCTCCCTGTGAATATTACTTGAAATGCATAATCCCATTTATGTTCTACCCATGTAAACTTGTTTTTCTGTAAAGTTTGCAATGACCAATTTAACTTTGCTTTTTGTTTCCACCAACATACAAGGACTTTTAAATTTCTTTTAAATCTTATTTTCTTCTGTCCCCGATTTGGAAAGGTTACCACATTGCAGTAACCATTTCTGTTTCAGAGACAGCCATGTCATGGTGCCTGAGCACAAAGATGAAGCAGCACTACAGTGGGTTTTTCTGTGTCCAAATTAAATGCTAATGAGGCATTCTCAGTAAACAGTGTGTGCGTGTCTGTGTGTGTGCGTGTCTGTGTGTGTGCGTGTCTGTGTGTGTGCGTGTCTGTGTGTGTGCGTGTCTGTGTGTGTGCGTGTCTGTGTCTGTCTGTCTGTGTGTCTGTCTGTCTGTGAGAGAATTCCCTTAAAATTGCAAAGGCTGATAAGTTTTACTCTGTTTATATATAATTTGTAGTTAGTGTGTTTTTAGTGGTAAAATTACAGTGTTGTAGTTTAAATTTTAGAAGTTTAAAAGTTTGAGTTTAAAAGCTTAAACATTTGAAAGTTAAAATAAGTTTTATAGTTTTATACATCGTTTAAGATTTTTAAGTACAATACTGTTTAGTACAGTAGTTTGATTTAAAATATGTTGGACAAGCCTGAGAAGCCAACAGGATTCAAGAAGTGCACTTCTTGTGGTTGTAATATCCCCAAGTCTGATGCCCACAAGAAGTGTGTATACTGCTTAGGAGCTGCCCATCCAGACACTAATTGTTCTGTCTGCAGTACCTTTAATCTGAAAGTGCTCTTAGATAGACTAAAACTTATTCTGAAGGGATTATTGCCTGCTGGGTCTCAGCCCCCGACTAAACCCTCCCAGGTAGTCTCGGTGCCAAGAAAGAGGCCTCACAAGTCATCACCTCCTTCCTCTGAGGCGTCAGCGAAATCAAGAAAAGTTTTGGATCCAACAGCCACAGATCTGATAACTATCGGACCTGTCTTGGATCCCATACTCACCTTCGGTCCAATGGTTTTGCCCCTGACAACCACCTCTGCAATCCAGCTTATATCTGTATTGGATCCTAGGTCCTTGGAGCCGATGACCAGAGGTCACTCTCCAGACATAGTACTAAAGCCAGTGGCACCGACTCTTCCTTCCAAAATTTTTGAGACTTCCACCAAACATTCCAAACCACTTTCTTCTGTCTCACGTAAGTCCTACGGGAGTTGCTCGGAATCTGATATGGACAGGATGATGCAGAGATTCTTTACAGCTCAAATTTAGATGGGGGTTATTCCAGCTCCATCCCCTGCCGGTTCTGCGAGCTCTCCTAGAAAAAAATTATTCCCTTCTCCGATCCAACTCCCGGCTTTGGAGCCTAAGGATCTAGGTCACCAAGAGATCCTACGTCTGATCTGAGGAATCACCCTCCCTAAGATCCAACAGCTACCTTGACCAGTTCTGTTCCTTTGTATATGGGTCAGAGTGGGTCTCTGATCTGAGAGGTCTGTGTTGGGTAAGAGGGGCAGGGCTCGGCTCCTACTTTTTCAGATGCATCTCTCCCCGAGTTACTCTACCCTAGGCAGCTCTGATCAGATTTTTTGTAGTTTGTGTGGATCTGGGGTTGCCCAGCACTTCCCCGCCTCAGCTGCTTCAGTTCCGAGGGAGGTTTCCCTGGATTCTGGGATTGTAGAAAGGACTTTCTCTACTTCTAGGGAACTGTCCTCGCGAATCTTGGGTCCTGCCTCGCATCCTTTATTGGCATTGACCCCTGAGCCCATCATTAATGTTCCTTCAGGTTAGCCAGTTTCTGAAGGCCTCTGGTCATGATTCCCACAGGGATTTCCCACGTCTTCCAATACCGCCCCAGAACACCCCACTGAAGAAGTTCCTCGGAAGAGGATGTACAAGAGGAGACATGTAGACTCCCCAATGGAGTCTCTCATGGAGGACACAGACTTTGATGAAGGAGAAGGATCCCCGATCACCACCTGATGATGATGTTTCCTTTGGGACATCATGGCAGTCCTTTAGCAAAGAGGTGGTTGGTCTTCCCAAAATCCTTCAACTGAAGTGTCCGTGTTCCTGGAGGCTTTTGAGGATAACCCATCTATGCCTTGGTTAGTAAGGAGAGGTTCTGTAAATCTAGGGGATCTTTCCAGGACTCATAGGGAGATGCCTCTTCCAAAGGCAGAGGAGGAGGAGGTTTCAGTGGTAGACGTCACCCCAGGGGCAGAGGGGTCTGCAGAATCAGGGCTTTAGGGATTCTTTTTCTGACAGGCCCTGTCAGTGCTCCTGAAGCATTGCCCAACTGTCCATCTCCGGAGGCAGTCGGGGGTCATTTTTCTTAGACTCTTGGACAAACATCAGAAACAACTGGGTGCTACGCATAATATCCAGAGGCTATTGTATTCCCTTTTCTCTTCCGCCTCCAGGACCAAGGAGGAAACTCCTGGGTGTTCCACCCAGTCAGACTTGAGTATGCAGCTCAAGAAGTGCAAAATCTGCTTCAAAAAAGTCATCCAAGAAGTCCCAGTCAAACAAAAAAGATTTGAAACTTACTCACACTTTTTTTTGATGCCGGAGAAAACAGGGGACCCAAGACCGATTCTGGATCTAAGCCAGCTAATTCAGTATATAAAGAAGTCCAAGTTCCAAATGCTTATGGTCCAGTCTGTCCTGTCTCTTCTATGCAAGGGTGATTGGATGTGCTGTATTGATTTCCAGGGCATGTAGTATCACATCGAAATAGGCAGGCGCTCCAGGGGACAGCTATGCTTCTGGCTGGGAGCCAGTGATTGCCAATTCAGAGCACTGCCCTTTAGACTCACCCCAACCTCCTGGGTGTTGACAAAATGCATGGAAGTTGTGGCAGGTCACCTTGAAGCTCAAAGAATTTTAGGTGTTTCCCTACCTAAGTGATTGGCTCCTTACTGCCCCAACCAGGCGTCAGCTTTTTCAAGCCAGAGATTGTTTACTCCAAACCTCGAACTCCCTGAGAATAACCATAAACCTGACCCAAATCCAAGCTGACTCCTGTACAGAATCTAGAGCTTATAGGAACTCAGCTGAATACCATATACCAAGAGGCTTCGCTTCCTATGCACAGAGTCACATTATTGAGAAAACTGGTACTAGACTTACTATCTCATCTGTCTTCTCCTGCAAAGTTGGTGTTGAAGGCTCTTGGATCGATATCAGCTTCCATTGTTCTAGTCCCTTTAACTAGGTGGTTCTTACGAATATTCCAGTGGACCCTGGCAGGGCAGTGGTCAATCCTTTACTAGTCTCAGTCTATTAACATAAAACTCATACCAATCTGCAAACGTCATATCTGATGTTGGATACAGTCAGTAGACCTGTTACTAGGCAGGACCCCAGCCCCCCCAAGGACGCTTTCCAGTTGGGGTGGGGATGGGGGCATTACAAGAAAAAGCTGGTCCAAGGCACTCGGTCCCCATTGGAAACCAAGCTGCATATTAGTGTCCTGGAGATGAGAGCTGCCCTATTATCATTGCAGGCCTTTCAGGACATTCTTCCTCTGGGCACGATTGCTGTTCATACAGACAAATATGTCTGTAGTCTGGTACATCAACAAACAAGGAGGAACAGGTTCATACCCATTATGCCGTGAGGCCATGAGGTTCTTGGAATGAGGAGTCTCTTCAGACTATTTTCTGTTTGCAACCCATGTACTAGTGAAAACCAGTGTGCTGGCAGTCTTAGCAGGTCCATTTCAGTTCCTCACGAGTGGTCCCTCAATCAATGAGTGGCGAACAGAATTTTCAGCCAGTGGGGCCAGCCTTGCTGCAACCTATTTGCCTCTTCCCTCAAGAAGTGCAGCGAGTTCTTTGTGCAGATCCCCCATCAGGGGAGTCATCAAGGGATGCTGTAGATGTTCTTCGTGTTCCACTGTTGCAGTCATCACCTGTAGGTTATCCCTGCTGTGGTAGCCCTCGGTCGGCCCAAATACATTTTTTTTGCGTCGGCTGCAGTCTCCTGTAGTCTGATGTCAGGTAGTCAGTGCTGTAAATCAAGGCAGCCGACGTCAATACATCAGTCTTTATGCCATGGATCCTGTAGCAGTAGCAGTTTGCACAAGTGCAGATTGGTCGCTATCAGAAGTTGAATTCAGCAAAAAACGTCTAAAGCTAAGTACCCTGTTGGGGATCCTTTTTTCTTGAACTTACCGATGTCCAAAAAAGTTAATAATTGTCTCCAAACAATACTGAAGAATAGTAGAAAAAAACACACCAAACAGCCAATACTTCGCAGCAATAGTCTCCTTTATCTCCACAAGACCTGGTACCTCGGCATTTCGCCTTCAATGGATCACAATTCAATACAGAACAATAATAGTTTTTATATACACATCAATTACATCAATTATTCTATTAATTATGCAATTAAATTCAAAAAAAGGGAGGGAAAATTTTAAATACATATTTTTTAAAGTAATATCACAATACTTACTGCAAAAATGTTTTAGTATAAAAAATATATTTATGTATATGCATATACATATACTACTAAATGCATCATTTCATTACTATATTGCTTAAATATCATTTAATATAATTTTTAATATAATTTTATGGACATTATGAAATATAATATGAATATTAAAATTATATTCTGTGTCTTTATTAATTAATTAGTTGGTCAGATACCCAATTCTAAATTAAGACCAAAAGGTTTTAACGTATTAAACTTCAAGATCATCCTAGTTTCAAGTTCTAATAGTTTGTCACAAATATTGTCACCCCTAGTACAAAAAGGCTTGCCTAGTATGCTGAATTTTAAACAATCTGCCTTACCCTCATGTGTCTCAAAAAAGTGCTTAGCAACTGGACTAGATAAATTTGAATTTTTAATGTCCCTTAAGTGTTCTAGGATTCTGACTCTAACCATTCTTTTTGTCTGCCCAATATACCATATATTATTACAACTGCACCCGAGTATGTAAACAACACCAATAGATTTGCAATTGAAATAGTGCTTGGGGTTATGATTGATGTTATTAATAGATCTAACATTAATTATTCTGTCACATATACTACAAGAATTACATCTAAATGAACCCACATTAACAGCATAGACAGTTCTTTTTATAGAAAGATTGTTGTTTAATATTTCTTTTAAATTCTTTCCCTTTTTGTATGAAAATATAATGTGACGTGGAAAAAGCTCACCTATGGACTCATCCTCGCTAACCAAATACCAGAATCTTTTAATTACAGAAACAAATATTTCGGAAAAAGCTGTGTATTTAGTTACGAAAAATATATCTTCCACATCTCTATCTCTTTTGGCCAAACCCAAAAAATACGTTTGAGACTTTCTAGACATTCCATGCTTATTCATAACATCATTCATATTTGCCAATAATTGCTTTTTATCATATCCCCTTTTACACAACCTTAGGAACACCTCATTTAACTCATAATTTAACTCAGATTCCATGCTAGTGTGTTGATGTATTCTTTTAAATTCTCCATAGGGCAAAGCTTTTAATAAATGGGGAGGATGCATGCTCGTTGCATGCAAAAACATATTTACTGATGTATCCTTTCTGTAAGGTCTAAATTCAATAATATTATTATTTACAAATAAGGTTAGATCCAAAAAGTTGATTTGGTTTCGATTGACCTCATAAGAAAAAGAAAGATTATGTTCATTAGTGTTCAATAATTCAAAAAATTCACAGAATTCAAATATATCCCCTTTACATATAAAAATGAGGTCATCAATGAACCGCTTATATAAGATGACCTTATGTTGAAAAAATTCTGTGGGATAGATAAACTTTTTTTCAAAAGAATCCATATATATCACAGCATAATTGGGAGCATATGCAGCTCCCATAGCCGTTCCCTTTGTTTGTAAAAAATACTCATCATTGAACACAAAGTAGTTGTGGGTCAAACAAAATTCTAACAAAGAAATCAAAAAACTAGTCCTAGGACCTTCACCTAACATATTTAGAATAGCATCAAGTCCCCATCTAATATTGATGTTTGTATATAATGATTTAACATCAATAGTCACCCAATAACAGTCACTATTCCAAGTAATCTTATGTACTTCATTTATTAACTCTTGGGTGTTACTGATGTGAGCACTAACCCTATTGATATGAACTTTTAGTTGAGAATCCAAGAAAACAAGAAAACATTAACATTTTCCAAAAAAGACCCAATCCCTGATACTATAGGCCTACCAGGGGGCTCATTTAAGTCCTTATGTATCTTTGGTAAAGCATATAGTATGGGTGTAACAGGGTCTTTTATGTACATTTTATTGACATCAGCATAAGAAAAAAATCCTAATCGTTCTCCCCTTTCCAGAAGATTTAAAAGTTCTTCGTTGTAAGATTTTAATGGGTCCCTACTAAGTTTAATATATTCTTCACTATTACAAAGCAGCTTGTTAACCATGACACAATAGTCAGATCTATTTTGAATAACCCAATTGCCCCCTTTGTCAGCACATTTAAATATGTAATTATTCTTCAGTTTCTTAAGATCTTGTAAGGCCTGCCACTCTTCTTTATTTAAATTAAATTGTTTTTTCTCTCTACAGAATTGCTTGAACATTAATTCTGTTTCCTTTAAAAGAACTTTCTGAAACACTGAAATGGCTGGCACTGATATGGTAGGAGTAAACTTGTTTTTAACATTTCTAAATTTTGGCATCTTTAATCTACCATATCCTGTTAAATAACTACTATTGGAGCTAATATCGGTGTTATATTCAGTAGAACAAACATCTCCTTCTTCAAGAAGACAATCAAATTCACCATGTTCATCATTTTCATCATACTCATAATTGTATATGGACATGTTCAATAAACTATCATCAAAATCAATAGCATTAGAAACTTCATCTTCAGTCTCATTTTCAATAAAATTAGAGACATTTATGTTCAAATTCACATTAGCATTAACATCCGCATTGGTAAATTTCTTAAAATATACTCTTAATAACAACTTGCGAATGAATACTTTCACTTCTAAGTAAATATCAGCAAATGAGGGAAAAAACGTAGGAACAAATTTGTTCCCCTTATACAGAACATTCATCATACTATCACTTAAATGCAAGTCAGATAAATTAACACATTCTAGAGAAGTAACATTGCGACAAGTCCTATCAGATGTAATAGTACTCAAACCTTCATTTTCATTTGTAACGGTTGCGACCCTTTCTGCCATTTCTGCCGTTTCGCCCCTTATTATAGTTGTCATTTTGAAAGTTTGTATCCTCCGTTGAACTGAGATTGGAATCTTCATTTGAAATCTCTACAATGTCCCTATTGACAACTCGATTAGGAGCAGCAGTTCTGGCGAAAGAAACATTTTTGGCAGTATTTTCCTTTTCTGTTGAGGAAAACGATGACGCTGATGCTGAATAGTTCCGGCGCTTTGAGCTGCGAGTCCAGCTCCGCCCCCTAGACTGACTACGTACAGGTTCACGCTGCCAATTAAAAATAATGCCTGTTTCATAGTCTTTAAGGTCCCGAACTAATTTGTTGCGCTTTCTCTGCACAACATCTGCCTCTAATTTGTTCATCTTTTCACTTATATTAGCCATTTGGGCTCTATAATTGACCTCTGCTACAAGTTCATTCTGTAACACGGAAATTTCATTTTTCAGCTTGTCATGACACTTTTGATTTCTTTTAATAAGTATGCGAAGCCAGCCTGTAGTACACAAGAGAGAAGTTTGTTTCCATTCCTCCAAAAGATCACATTCATCATCGGAAAAAGGTGCAGCAGGCAATTTGTCAATGCGTAAACCCCTAGGGGTAATATTAAGGCTTACATACTTTTCTAAAAGTCTAGTGTCGAAGTACAAAGCAACTTCCTTGGCCATCAGTTTATTCAGCTGGGCAAATCGACCATCTGCATCCGCATTCCTCCCAAGGTTCCATGGATCATTACTGGTAAATCTTTTGTCACGCTCCGTCACCATATCTTGAAATAACATGGTATTGTACGCATTATATGTAGCGCTCGTTCGGAGCCTTCAGTACCTGACATCATTCACAATGTCCAATAAATTTCAACATAGAAATTGCTTTCTTTCAGTATCAGAGAACTCACTGCAATAAGTACGGCTTGGATCCGGAAATAATAGTAGCCAAACAATACTGAAGAATAGTAGAAAAAAACACACCAAACAGCCAATACTTCGCAGCAATAGTCTCCTTTATCTCCACAAGACCTGGTACCTCGGCATTTCGCCTTCAATGGATCACAATTCAATACAGAACAATAATAGTTTTTATATACACATCAATTACATCAATTATTCTATTAATTATGCAATTAAATTCAAAAAAAGGGAGGGAAAATTTTAAATACATATTTTTTAAAGTAATATCACAATACTTACTGCAAAAATGTTTTAGTATAAAAAATATATTTATGTATATGCATATACATATATTACTAAATGCATCATTTCATTACTATATTGCTTAAATATCATTTAATATAATTTTTAATATAATTTTATGGACATTATGAAATATAATATGAATATTAAAATTATATTCTGTGTACTAGGGGTGACAATATTTGTGACAAACTATTAGAACTTGAAACTAGGATGATCTTGAAGTTTAATACGTTAAAACCTTTTGGTCTTAATTTAGAATTGGGTATCTGACCAACTAATTAATTAATAAAGACACAGAATATAATTTTAATATTCATATTATATTTCATAATGTCCATAAAATTATATTAAAAATTATATTAAATGATATTTAAGCAATATAGTAATGAAATGATGCATTTAGTAATATATGTATATGCATATACATAAATATATTTTTTATACTATCTACTCAGGCCTGTACCGAGACCCTTTCGGAGTCCGATATGACACAGAAATCTTCTTTGTCTTCTGAGCGTTTGGCTGTGTCTGCCTCGGTTGGGTCCAGAGCCGCGATGCAGGCACCGGCTTCCGGGGAGGCCTTTCGCATTACTGAATCTAGACAAAAAACTTCTTCTCATCTGACTACCATTTTTCTCAGACCGACGGATTATCTCAGGCCTAGAAGCCAGGCCACTCCTAGGAAATCTGCTTCTAGCCACCATCTTGCTACTGCTCCACCACCCCAAGCACCAGTACTAAAAATGGCGGAGGGTCTCATCTCCCTTATCTGGGGTAGTCAGGCCGCAATGTCTAAAAGGAAAAGGCACCCTTCTCTAAAAATTGACAGAACAGGATTCTGAGGAATCTGACTATTCAGTTTTTGAACAGGAACAGCATCCCTTAGCTACTTATGAGGATTCTGATGCAGAGGAATCCATCCCTTCTGCCTTCCCTCCAGATGACCTTTCCTTTGGTGAAACCCTTCACTCCCTCAGGGAACATTTCCAATGGGAATCTCGGGGACTTCCCACAGTCTAAGAAAATACTTAGAGAGTTTCTGGACTTGCCCCAGCACAGACTCCTGGCCATCCCCCCTATTTTAGAAGTGGTGGATGATGTTTTCCATGAATCTAGCTTGGCCCCTGACACCCTCCCTCCTGCTCCCAGTAAACCTGACAGGTACTACAGAGTACTGGACTCTCACAAATACCTATACAGAAATCCTGCTGCAGACCCAGAGGTCATTACACAGGGACCTAAAGGAGCTAAGACTAGTTCTGCCAAGAATCCTCTTCCTTCTGGCAAGGACTTCAGAGCTCTGGACAGATGGGCTAAAAAAGTATACACCTCTGTAACCTTAGCTGTCAGAGCACTCAGTTGTCAGTTTTGTGTGCTAAAATATCAACAACACACTTTGGAACTATTAAAACAGAAAATTGCTACCTTCCCTGATTGTGCCAATTCAAAAGAGTTGGCAGATTTACTGCACTTTGCTTGTCAAGTGGCCAAACATTCATTACAATGTGGATTTGATGCTCAAGAAGCCACTAGCAGGGCAGCAGTGACAGGATATGTTATTAGGAGAGATGCATGGCTGAAGGAACAACCTCTCCCTGACCATGTCAAGTCTAAACTTATTGATGCACCCCTAGATAAGGAGAGCTTGTTTGGGGAAAAAGCAGAAGAGGTGGTTAAAAAGATGGAAGAGAAAGCAAAATTTATGCAAACAGTAAAAGATTTCTTTCAGGTTCAACCTTCCAGGTTCATCAAGAACTTTCCCTCTAAGCAGTGGTCCTTCCCTGCACCTAGCAGACAGGGCCAAGATAAGCCCCGCAAGGACAAATCATCCAGCCCCTTATCCCAGGGCCAGCAGAGAAGCAAACAATGGACCACTTCCATCCCTAAGGCAGGGAGTTCTAAGCCATCCTTTTGTGGGAAAAACTCAACAGTGACTCCCCCTCCCTCCTCTGCCCTCCTTTCACTCATCAAAAACTAGGAGGAAGGCTCTCCCTCTTCAAAGACAATTGGCTTTCTGTAACAAAGGACTAGTGGCTCTTAAAGATCATCTTTCAGGGATACAAATTTTCTTTCAGCGAACTCCCAATTCCAAGAGGGTACCCAGACTTACCTCCAAATCAGTGGGCAGAGGCATTGAAACCGGTCCAAACTCCCATATCCCAAGGGGCAATATAACCTGTCCCCTCAGGTCAAACAGGCAAAGGCTCTTATTCCAGACTATTCTTTGTTCCCAGAAAGGGGGGCACTTGGCACCCCATCCTGGATCTATCCATTCTGAACACCTCCTTGGTGGTCCTCAGATTCATAATGCTAACTTTGCAGCAGCTGCTGCCTATGCTAACAAAAAAATGCCTGGCTAGTGACCCTAGACCTAAAAGATGCCTACCTCTACATTCCCATCAGGGAGTCGTGCAGGAAATTCTTGCGCTTCAGAGCAGGATCACAACACATTCAGTTCTCTGCGCTGCCCTTTGGCTTATCCACTGCACCCAAGATATTCACCAAATGCTTGGCCCCGGCCATAGCATTCTGCAGACAGAGAAGTATACAGATTTACCCTTACCTGGATGACTGCCTCATTCAGGCAGAGTGCAAAGAAAAGCTGCTCCAGGACCTTCTCTTTGTCAAATCACTCCTAACTTCCCTAGGCTTCACCATCAACGAGAAGAAATCAAAGCAAAACCATACCAGGAAGATTGTTTTCTTGAGAGCTGTGCTAGACACAGCATCTCAAATGGCCTTCCTATCCCCAGAAAAGCAGAGCTTCCTGCCTCTCTTCTTTATCCAGCTGGCTTCCAGAAGTCACCTCACCATGAGGAAGTTCCTGCAAGCCCTGTGATACATTTCATCTTGCATCCTTCTCATTCCTGTGGCCAGGCTTCACATGAGAAATCCTCAGTGGTATCTAAAGAACCTTTGGGGCCAGCAGTCTCAGTCCCTAGAGACCTGTCTCCCTCTAATCCCATGTATAAGGGCTGAGTTTCTCTGGTGGGCAGAGGCCTGTGCTAAAAACAAGGGTCTTCCCTTCATCCTCCGCCCTACCAGCCAGACCATAACCATCAACGCCTCGGACATTGCTTGGGGCACTCACCGAGCAGGTAGGTGCATCTAAGGTCTTTGGGATGCCCAGCAGCTTCACTTGCACATCAATTAGAAAGAAATGATGGCAGTACAAAAGGCTCCTGACATCTTTAAAACCCCATCTCAGGCCAGGGGTTCTCCTTAAAAAACAGACAACACCACAGTAATGTGGTATATCAACAAACGGGGGTGGGGACCCAATCTTACCCCCTGTGCAGGTTAGCCGTGAGCCTCTGGCTTACAGCCACCTCCATGAGGTCTACACCTAATTGCCCAGTACCTACCAGGGGTCAACAACACCTTGGCAGAGCGCCTAAGCAGAAACTTACTGGACCCCCACGAATGGCAGCTCCACATGGAAATCTTTCTGCAAATCACTCAGGAGTGGGGGACTCTGGAAGTGGATCTCTTTGCCTCGCACCTCAACCACCAGCTGCAAAAGTTCGGTACCAGGGAGTGTCACCTCTTAGCGTGGAAGATGGATGCCTTGACCTTCCCCTGAAACTCCCTCTTTGTGTACGTGTTCCCTCCTCAGCCTCTTATTCCCAAAGGTACTGATCAACATAAGGGAGAAGAGACCAAAGGCCATTCTCATTGCTCCAGATTGGCCCAGGCAGCATTGGTACCCCTTACTGCGCAGCCTGATCTTACAGCCCCCCAAGCAGCTTCCCCTGATCTCAGACCTCTTGACCCAGGTGAGAGGGAATATACTGTCCCCAGACTTACAGACTCTCAATTGTTCAGTATGACTTATACTTTAAAAGCTAACAAGGAGTCCCTGTTAAGCAAATGGGTCCTAGACATCATCACAGAGGCCAGAAGGCCCACCACCAGAAAGTCATACGCAGGGAAATGGAAAAGATTCTGCTCCTGGTGCCAGTCCAAAGGGGCCAATACCTCCCATCCTTCCATCGCCGAGTTGCTCAAAAGTGGCCTCTCTCTTTCTCCTGCATTAAAATCCATGCCTCAGCCATTTCTGCTCATTACGATTCAGACCCACCCCTCTTCTCTCATTCTTTGATTAAGCAGTTCCTCAGAGGGGCTTTTAATATCAGGCCTTCCAGAAGGCCTCCCACGCCAGCCTGGGACCTGAATTACGTTTTAGAAAAACTAACTTTACCTCCTTTCGAACCTGCTGCTTCTACAGAATTGAAATAACTCTCCTGGAAGATGCCTTCCTACTAGCTATTACCTCAGCCAGAAGGATATCCGAACTTCAGACTCTCATGGCTGTCGAGCCCTTCATCATTTTTCATGCAGACAGGGTCTCCCTGAGGACTAACCCCTCCTTTATGCCCAAGGTGATATCTGATGTGACCCTCAACCAGGCCATACACCTACCCACCTTCTTTCCCAACCCTCAAAACAAGGGGGGAAAGAATTCTACACTCGCTAGACATGCACAGACAACTCCGATAGTATCTGGACCATATTAAACAATTCAGAAAAACATACCAACTACTTGTCAGCTTTGCCCCTGGGGCAGAGGGGAAGCCTATTTCCAAACAAACCATTTCCAAATGGATATCACACTGTATCCATTTCTGTTAGACTGCATGGGACCCCCCTCCCCAAGTCTATCCGTACCCATTCCACTAGGGCAGCCTCCACTTCCACAGCCTTCCTCAGAAGAGTCCCCACCAGGACATCTTGGAAGCTGCCACCTGGACCTCTGGACCATACTTATACAAAGCATTACCACCTACCTCTTTTTTCTAAGTCTAGGGCAGGGTTTGCGTCTGCAGTTCTGCACGGCTTGCTGACCCATGCCTAGGACTGTCACCTATCCTTCCACCCCTCTCCTCAGGTTTGGGAATCCTCCCACAGGTGATGACTGCAACAGTGAAACACGAAGAACATAGTACAGTTGTGTACACTTACCATAAATGTAGATGTTCGAGTGCATTCACTGTTGCAGTCCTGGTTTCCCTCCCTCCATCCCTCATATAGTGTCTTCCCCTAGGGGGACATAAGCTTCCCACGGCGGCTTTTGGCCACTAGGATCTCTTTTCCTTATTTCCTTGTGCTTCTGATGGGTTAGGGCAACAAAAACTGATGTATTGACGTTGGTTGACTTGCTTTATGGCACTGTGCTGACCTGACGTCAGACTACAGGAGACTGCAGGTGATGCAAAAAAACATTGACTTTGGTATTCGGGCTGGCCGAGGGCTACCGCAGCAGTGATAACCCACAGTTGATGACTGCAACAGTGGATTCACTAGAACATGCACATTTATGGTAAGTGTACACAACTGTACTTTCTCAGTTGGCCCCACGATCTTTTTTGTTTATCCTCCTCTCCCTTTGATTTCCAGGTCTCTACAGAAAGCAAGCAGGCTATAAAGCTCACTTATCCTCATTGCCCACTTTTCGCCTCATCAGGTGCGGTTCCCCTTCCTACAGTCTCATCTTAAATATCTTCCATGCATTCCGGAGCCCAAGCAGGATCTCCTATCAGACCTTTCAGAATCCCGGCATCCCATTGTCCACACCCTCACTGACTGCATGGTTTCTCCAGTTCCAGTGATAAGACAGTCCGGGCTTGCCTCCCTAGTCCATAACATTATTTTAGTTTCCCAGAAGTCTTCCCCTAAAAAAGTATGCAGAAGTAAGGGAAGGTTTTCTGTATGAGCTTCCAAAAAGAACATTAATCCCCTTTCAGCCCCTATTCCAGCCATCCTCCTTTTTCTTAGTACTCTATTCAGAGAAGGAGCTAGTTTTTCTACCAGCAAATTGCAGTTGGTTGCAACATCCAATTTTCATACGGAGAATGAGTTTTCTTCTCTGTCTGTCTCTAGACTGTGTAAGGCCTTTATGAAAGAAATTTTCCTTAGACCTGTTCACAAAGATGAAGTTCACAGAATCAAACAACTTTATATGTCCTTGTATTCCTATGTTGCAGTATTATTAGTGTGGGATTCTCTGCCTCAGGCGACCTGAATGTCGGCCCCTATACAAAAGCTTAAGCCTGGTTGCTGCAGGTGTGTGGGATGTCACTAGTAGGGCCATAAACCTGGGATCTTAAATGTGACATCTGCATGCACAGCTCTCAGAACTTTTTAGCAGCAGTCAACCGTCACATTGATTGCTTCGCTCCTCTAGTTTCAAGATTTCTAAAAGCTAAGTACCCCATTGGGTTATTTTGTTTTGCTTTACTTGCTTGAGCTTGGTTTGCTGTCCCCCCCCCCCGTAGGTGATGTCCACTAAGAAGGGTAAATGCTGATGCGGACGCCTTATTCCACACAAGGACACACACGACCGTTGCGTTTTTTGTCAAGTCCGAGAACACGACCATACCACTTGCCCTATTTGTCAATCCTTTGTGCTGAAGAGGCTCAGCCATCTGGCCACCATTGATCTGTACCTAGAAAATCAGAGGCTTAAAAATTAGTGCTTAGAATGGATCTCTAGCCAGCCGCCCCAGCAGAACCACCCCAAAAAAAAAAGGCCAAGTTGGTAAGACCAAGTACTTCTGCCACTCTGCCATCGGACATCACACCAGCTTCGATTTAGGGGTTGAGGGACATCTGTTAGAGCCATCTACTTTGTCGACTCCCCTCAAGGAAGCAGCTTTGGACGTAGCAGCCGGCACACCCATGGAGGCAGCTCAGACAACAGTCCATACCGATGTCGAGGGGGAACCAGCTACCACCGGATGACCGACTGGGATGCCACTACCTGAAGCCTTAGCTCCTATCCAAGCCCCCAAAGCTAGGCCTTTTCCTAGGACTACTCCTTTAAAAAGGAAGCAGAAAAGTAAACATCCCAACCCCCTCCACAGAAGGAGTTCCAGACTGGCAATCTTTCACCCACTCTGTGATGCAGGCCTTCATGGCCCTTAGGTCCATGCCTTCTTCACCCCCCACCATTCCTGATGTTTTTCGTGTTTCACTGTTGCAGTCATTACATTCGGGTAATCTGCTGGCAGGTTGCCCTCAGTTGGCCTGATTAACAAAGTCTTGGGTCCTGTGTCAGTTGCTGCCCCATCTTCCATGACATCAGGTCGTCCAGGGGTATAAAACATGCAGCCGACGCCATTACATTAGTTTTTCTTGCCCCAGATGTCAGGTGTCCCCCAAATGGGGAGCAAATAAAATTAAAAACACAAAAATATACCTCCAACCAAAAGCAAATACACCTAAAAGGCTTTTAAGCATAGTAAAAGAAAGTAGAGGTATAGTAAGAGAAAAACAGGGGGCTGGAGGGAGGGTAACCAGGACTTGCAACAGTGAATACACTCTAACATCTACATTTATGGTAAGTGTACACAACTGTACTATGTTCTTCGTGTTTCACTATGGCAGTCATTACATTTGGGTAGATTTCCAAAGCTACGGTTGAGAGGATGGATTTATACAGCATTAGGACCAGCTATAAGGCTCTGCAAGACTGCAGTGGCAAAGCCAGCTTTGGATTTAGAGAAAATTGGTAAATGATAATGCTTGTTGAAAGTATGTGCTGAATTCCAGGTAGCAGCTTCTAGAATATCCTTGGTAGGAACACCTCTGAAAAAGGCTGCAGAAGTAGATGCAGCCCTGATGTAATGAGATCTGATCCGCTGGGGGATAGGTTTTCCATGGTGCTTATAGCAGAAATGAATGCAATGGCATTCTGTACAGCTAACATTTCTTTTTGATTGATATGTAGGTGCATTAGATTTGGGTTCCATTTGCCCTGAATGCACTTCCCTGCCAGGTGAGTCCCCCCCATGCATAGCCTGATGCGCCTGTAGTTAGGGTTTGGGCGGCAGGGGCTAGTGTGAGTTGCAGTCCCTTGTTTTGGTGGCAGGCCTCTGCCCACCATAAGAACTCCAGGTGTAGGCAAGGTATGATAGGAATCATTGTTTCCAGGCTGGGACTTCCTTTCACTCAATCCCTCGCTGTCCAAACAGTGACAACAGACGCATCAGACTATGCATGGGGGGCTCACATAGCAGGCAAATGCATTCAAGGCAAATGGAGCCCAGAACAAATTCCCCTGCATATCAATCAAAAAGAGATGCTAGCTGTACAGAATGCTCTGACAGTCTTCAAATACCGTATCCTTCCAGGACAGCTCCTAATAAAGACAGACAACACCACAGTTACGTGGTACATAAACAAGCAAGGTGGGACTCATCCTTACCCACTCTGCAGGCTAGCCGTGGCTCTGTGGAACACAACCTTGAGCATCCAAGTGCACCTACAAGCTCAATTCTTGCCAGGCAGGCGGAATTCACCTGCAGACGACTTGAGCAGAAATTTATTGGATCCTCATGAGTGGAAACTGGAACCCAACTCATTCAAACTTCTAACCCAGAGGTGGGGAACACCGGACCTTTGCTCCAAGAACCCTCACAGCAGAGCCTGGAAAGTGGACGCCCTATTCTTTACATAGGAAACCCTCTCAATTTATGCCTTTCCTCCTCTGCCCCTTCTCTCAAAAGTACTACTCAAGATCAAGCAGGACAGTCCAAGGGCAATCCTTATTGCACCAGACTGGCCACGCCAGCACTGGTATCCACTCCTATGCAGCCTGACAGCAGTGCTACCCTGGCACCTTCATCAGACACCTTCCCTGCTGTCTCAGCAGGAGGGACATATTTTGCATCCAGAGCTGCAAACCCTAAACCTTGCAGCCTGGCTTATCCCCTGAATACACCACCAGCATCTCTCAACAAGCAGGTGCTGGACGTCATCCTTGAGGCCAGAAGGCCTAGTACTAGGAAATTCTATGCTGCAAAGTGGGAAAGATATTGTTCTTGGAGTCGGTCTCAAGGAAAGGACACAGCTGTGCCTAACTCACCTCAAATCCTTGATTACCTAGCAGAGCTGCTCCACAGAGGCCAATCCTTCTCATCCATTAAGATTCATGCCTCGGCCATCTCAGCTCATTATAATACTGAGCCTCCTCTCTTTTCTCACCTTCTTATCAAACAGTTCCTACTGTGTTGGACTTTCAGACAGCTGCATTCACCTTTTTTTAGTCTAGTTCCTGAGAGGAGCTAACAAGTAAAGGCCCCCCTAGGAGAGCTCCCAGCCCTGCTTGCAACCTTAACTTTGTACTGGAAAAGTGCTCACTTCCCCCTTTTGAACCTGCTGCTTCAGCAGAGTTAAAATTTCTCTCTTGGAAAACAGCCTTACTTCTAGCTATTACTTCAGCAAGAAGAGTGTCTGAATTACAGGCACTAATGGCGGTGGAGCCCTTCATTATTTTCCATGCTGATAGAGGTTCCCTCAGGACTAACCCTTCCTTTATGCCTAAGTTGGTATCCACTGTGGCTTTAAACCCATCCATCCATTTGCCAACCTTTTTCCCTAATCCTCAGAATAAAGGGGAAAGGATCCTGCACTCCTTGGATGTGCACAGACAGCTCAGATTCTACCTTGACAGACTAAACCTTTCAGAAAATCTGACCAGCTGCTAGTCAGCTTTGCTACAGGGGCAGAGAGCAAGGCTATTTTGAAGCAAACTATTTCCAAATGGATAGCACATTGCATCCATTTCTGCTACAAGCACCATGAAAAACCTACCCCTCTGGAGATCAGAACTCATTCCATCAGAGCTTCTTCAACCTCTACAGCATTTCGCAGGGGAGTCCCTACCAGGGACATCCTGGAGGCTGCAACCTGGCGATGTTCTTCGTGTTTCACTGTTGCAGTCATCACACTTGGGTTATCTGCCTGCAGGTAGCCTTCAGTCGGCTCGAATACCAGAGTCTTGGAATTTCTGCGTTGGATGCTGTCGCCTCTTCCATGACGTCAGGTCATCAGGGATATAAAACATGCAGCCAGCACCATTATATCAGCTTTACTTGCCACGGGGGAGCCTGAAGCAGAAGCAGTTCGCAAGTGCCGGTTGGCCGCTACCTGAAATTTTTTTTCGAGTTTCAAACCTGAAGTCTTCTAAAGCTAAGTACCCTGTTGGCGATTCTTTTTTCTTGCTCTAACCGTTGTCAGAAAAAGTTAACTATTGTCTTGCCTGTGGAAAGCAAATGCCTCACAGAGATTTTCATTCCTACTGCGTCACCTGTTTAGGCCCAGACCACGACGTTCCTCGCTTTTGGTTTTGTGCCTTGTTTAATGTCTGAACTATTCGTCATCTGGCTATCTTTGTTGCTTAATTCTTTCACTGTTGTTCTCCGTATTCCGAAATTGCTTCAGTAAGCCATCCGACTACTGATCTTTCAAAAAAACATAAGGATAAAGACAGAGACAGACTGTATAGGTCCAAAACTGCCGATGACGCTTCCGTTAAGCTAGTCGCCAGTCCGCCGGTACTCTGAGGCACCTTCGCATCCCCTGATACCTGTTTCTACAGATTTGCAGTCCTCTGCTGAGACCCATTCAGAGTCCGGCATGCCGCGAGATGCTTCTTCGATTATGGAACCTACGGATGTCTCTACCTTGGATGGGTCCAGAGCCGCTGTGCAGGCACGGGCTTCTAAGGGTGCATTTCTGACCTTTCGATGTTCGTATTAAACTGATTACTTCGTTTCAGACTAAAACGACCGAGTTTCTCAGGCCCAGAGTTCGCACTACACCTAGAAAACTGACGACCAAAGCGCATGCTCAAGCTCCCATGCCACAGAAACAAATGCTTAGAATGGCTGAAGACCTTATAACTCTTAACTAGGGGAAGCCAGCCTTCCCCCTCTAAAAGGCAAAGAATTGATTTCCCTTCTGATTCAACAGACCGTGAGTCCGATGACTCTGATCCCTCGGATTACCAGGACATACCCTTATCTACCTGTGAGGATTCAGATGATTAGGATTCCATTCCCTCTGCCTCCCCTCCAGAGGACTTTTTTTTTAGTGAAACCTTGCATACCTTGAGAGCATTTCCGCTGGGAATGCCAGGACTACCCACAGTCCAAAAAGAGATTCAGAGAATTTTTAGACTTGCCTCAGCACAGGTCTCCAGCTATACCCCCTGTCCTGGATATTGTAGATGATGTTTTCATGGAATCCAGTCTTACTCCTGATACTTTGCCACCAGCTCCTAGAAAGCCTGACAGGTACAACAGGGAACCTGACTTTCATAAATTTCTCTTTAAGAATCCCACTGCAGATCCAAAGACCATTTCCCAGGGACCTAAAGGTATTAAGGCTACTACAACCAAAATTCCTACCCCTTCGGACAGGGATTAGAGGGCTTTAGATGGGCAAGAAGGTATATACCTCTGCAACTCTTTTCATCATGGCTTTAAATTGCCAGTTTCACATGCTGAAGTACTAGCAGCTTTTTATGGAACTAATTAAATAAAAAATATTGCTTCCAGATATTTCAGAAAATAAAGATTTACAAGAGTTGATGCATTCTGCAAACTAAGTCAGTAAACATACTTTGCAGTGTGGTTTTGATGCCTTAGAAGCATCTTACAGGGCTGCTGTCACTGGGTCTGTACTAAGAAGGCATGCCTGGCTGAAGGAACAAATCTTGCCAGACCCATGCCAAATCAAAATTGCTAGATGCTGCATTAACCCAGGAACGTTTGGCACAAAAACAGAAGAGGTTCTTAAAAAGATTTAGGAAAAAGCTAAATCTTTACAAACTGTTATAGATTTCTTATAGGTACAGCCACCTAGATTCAGTAGACATTGGCCTTCAAAAACCTGGTCCTTTCTGGTCCCTACCAGGTCTTCTCAGCCCAAACCTAGGGGCAACAGACCACCAAGACTACAGTCTCAGGGTACACAGAGATCTAAACAATGGAGTGCTCCCCCTTCAAAAACAGGGAGTGGTAAGCCACCCCCTTATGGAAAAAATTCACAATGACTTGTCTATCATCCTTCCCAGCCATGCCCAAGTACTTGCACCCCTAGGAGGAAAACTTGCCCTGCATGTAAAAAACTGGATGTCCATTACCCAGGACTGATGGGTCCTAAACATTTTATCCCAGGGATTCAGATTCTACGTCCACTCACTGCCAACTCCAAGCAGGTTGCCAGACCTTTTTCCAAACCAGTGGGCAGAGTCTCAAAAACAAGTACTTTCTCTTCTCAGTATCAGGGCTATTCAGCCTGTTCCAGTAGAGCAAAGAGGACAGGGTTTCTACTCCAGACTGTTCCTGGTGCCCAGAAAAGAGGGCTGTTGGCACCCTATACTGGAACTGTCTATTCTCAACACCTTCCTGGTGGTCCCAAAATTCAAAATGCTTACACTACAATAGCTGCTTCCTATGCTAGCCAAGGACTCCTGGCTAGTCACCCTAGACCTAAAAGAAGGTTATCCGCACATCCCCATAAGAGAATCTTGCAGAAAATATCTATGTTTCAGGGCAGACACTCTGGTTCTTTGCACTTCCCTTTGGCTTATCTACTGCGCCCATGGTATTCACAAAGTGCCTGGCTCCAGCCATTGCATACTGCAGGCAGAGAAATATTCAAATGTATCCATACTTGGACGATTGCCTAATTCAGGCAGGCAGTCAGGAATTGCTACTTCAGCACCTGGCATTTGTAAAGAGACTTCTAACTTCTCTGGGGTACACAATCAACGAAAAAAAAAATCACATCTGGTGCCCAGTCAAAAGAGTGTATTCCTGGGAGCAAGCTTGAACACATCTCCCCAGATGGCATTCCATACTCCAGAAAAGCAGGTTTATTTGACAAACTACTTCAAACTAATGACCACCAGAACCCAGCTATCTGCAAGAAAGATACTGCAACCTTAGGGTTCATGGCCTCATGCATTCTGCTAATTCCATATGCAAGACTGCATATGAGGAAACTTCAGTGGTACTAAAAAGGTCACTGTTGCCAACATTCTCAGGACCTGGAAACAATTATTCCTATCATTCCTTGTCTAAGGGCAGAGTTCCTTTGGTGGGCAGAGGCTTGCAACCAGAACAAGGGACTCCCTTGCATTCAACCCCTCGCCACTCAAACCATGACGACAGACACATCAGACTATGCATGTGGGGCTCACATGGCTGGCAAATGCATTCAAGGCAAATGGAGCCCAAGACAAATTCACCTACATATCAGTCAAAAAGAAATATTAGCTGTACAGAATGCTCTGACAGCCTTCCAATACCTTATCCTTTCAGGACAACTCTTGATAAAGACAGGCAACACCACAGATGTTCTTCGTGTTTCACTGTTGCAGTCATTAAATTTGGGTCATCTGTTTGCAGGTAGTCCTCAGTCGGCCTGATTATCAAAGTCTTGGGTCCTGCGTCGGTTGCTGTCTCATCTTCCATGACATCAGGTAGTCAGGGGTATAAAGCATGCAGCCGATGCCATTGCATCAGTCTTTCTTGCCGTGTGGTGCCCGAAGCAGAAGCAGTTCACAAGTATCAGTCAGCCGACTCCTGAAATTTTCTTTTCGAGTTTCGGAACTGAAGTCTTCAACTAAGCTAAGTACCCCATTGGGGATCCTTTTTCTTGCTCTAAACCGATGTCAGTAAAAGTTAACAGTTGTATTTCTTGTGGAAAGCAAATACCACATAAAGATTTTCATTCGTACTGCATTCCTTGCTTAGGCCCAGACCACGCTGTACCTCTCTGTCAGTTTTGTGCCTTATTCAAACCTCAAACTATTTGTCGTCTGTTCATTTTTGCATCTAAATATTTTGGTACTCTGTTCAATTGTCCAGAAATGGCTTTGATAAGCCATCTGACTACCGACATTCCGAAAAAACACAAAGATAAAGACAGAGACCGCATAGGTCCAAAGCTGCCAACGATGCTTCTCCTAAGCTAGTCGCCAGTTTGCCGGTACTCAGTGAGGCGCTTTCGCAGCCCCTGATACCCTCTACTTCAGATTCGCAGGCCTCTACTGCGACCCATTCGGAGTCTGGTGTGCCGCGAGATGCTTCTTCGACTGTGGAACCTGCGGATATCTCTACCTGGGATGGGTCCAGAGCCGCTGTGCCGGCACCGGCTTCTGAGGGTGCATTCAGGACTACTGACTTGCATATTAAACTGACGCCATCTTCTTCTTCAAGGCCTAAAACTCGATCCATGCCTAGAAAACCGACACCCAGACCGCATGGTCAGGCCCCTATGCCTAAAAAAACAAATGATAAGAATGGCTGAAGACCTTATTGCTCTAATCAGGGTAAGCCACCCTTCTCCCTCTAAGCGACCTAGAACTGATTTTCCTTCTGATCAGAATTCTGATATTTCTGTTTTCTCTGATGACCAGGAGTTGCCCTTATCTACCCATGAGGATTCTGAAGCGGGAGGACTCCATTCCCTCTGCTTCCCCTCCAGAGAATTTCTCTTTTGGTGAAACTTTGCATGCTCTTAGGGAGCATTACCGATGGGAAAGCCAGGATTACTCTAGTACTCCAAAAAGTGGCTTAGGCAATTCTTATTTCTACCTCAACACAGACCTTTAGCTATCCCTCCTGTACTGGACATTGTAGATGATGCCTTCTTGGAATCTTGCCTGGCAACTGACACTTTACCTCCAGCTCTCAGAAAACCTGACAGGTATTGCAGAGTACCTGAGTCTCACATGTTCCTCTTTAAGAATCCAACTGCGGATCCTGAGACCATTTCAACTGGGACCCAAAGGCATTAAGGCTACTACTGCCAAAAACCCTACCCCCTCTGATAGAGATTCCAGAGCCCTGGACAGATGGGGTAGGAAGGTATACATTTCTGCAACTTTGGCCATTAGGGCCTTAAACTGCCAGTTTCATATGTTAAAGTATCAGCAGCATATTATTGGATTGCTTAAACAGAAAATTATGTTGTTTTCTGACTGTGCTGAAAATAAAGAATTGCAGGATTTAATGCATTCTGCTGAACAAGTTGGAAAACATACTTTGCAATTTGGTTTTGATTCATTAGAGGCATCTTTCAGGGCTGCTGTCACTGGGTCCATAGTTAGAAGGCATGCTTGGCTTAAGGAGCAATCTTTGCCAGATCATGTTAATGCTAAATTACTAGATGCTCCCTTAAACCAAGACCACCTGTTTGGCAACAAAGCAGAGGAAGTACTTAAAAAGATGGAGGAAAAAGCTAAATCTATGCAAACTGTTAAATATTTCCTGCAAGTACAGCCTCCCAGATTTAGTAGGCACTGGCATTCTAAGAACTGGTCCTTTCCTGCCTCTTCCAGGCCTTCTTAGTCCAAACCCACAACAAGCAGACCACCCAAGCTTCAGTCTCAAGGTACTCACAGGCCTAAGCAGTGGGGGGCTCCCACTTCCCAAGCTGGGAGTAGTAAGACACCCCCCCTATAGTAAGCTGTCACAATGACTTAACTTTAAACCTTCCAAGCCCTGCTCAACTGACTGTTCCTTTAGGGGGAAAGATCGCCCTGCATGCAGAAACTGGGAATCCATTACCCAAGGCAAATGGGTTTTAAATATACTTTCCCAGGGATACAGATTCCACTTCCACTCATTACCAACCCAAACGGTTGGCCAGACCTACCCCCAAATCAGTGGGCAGAGGCTCAAAAGCAGGTTTTCTCTTTTTCAAGCATCAGGGCTATTTAACCTGTCCCAGAAGAGGAATGGGGGCAAGGCTTTTACTCAAGACTTTTCCTGGTACCCAGAAAAGACAATTCCTGGCGTCCTATCCTGGACCTGTCTATCCTAAACACTTTTTTGGTAATCCCAAAATTCAGAATGTTAACTCTTCATCAGCTGCTTCCCATGCTAGGCTAAAATGACTGATTGGCAACACTGGACTTAAGGAAGTCTTACCTGTACATCTAGTAAGGGAATCTTGCAGAAGATACCTACGCTTCAGAGTAAGCTACATGCACTATCAGTTCTCTGCACTGCCTTTTGGCTTATCTACTGCGTCCAAGGTATTCACAAAGTGCCTAGCTCCAGTCATTGCATTTTGCAGGCAAAGAAATGTTCAGATATACCCATACCTGGACGATTGTCTAATTCAGGCAGAAAGCCAGGACATACTGTTAAATCATCTGACATTTGTAAAGAAATGACTAACTTCTCTGGACTACACCATAAACGAAAAGGAATCACATCTAGTACCCTGCCAACAAATTGTATTCCTGGGAGCAAGTTTGAATACAACTTCCCAGATGGCCTACCTCACGCCAGAGAAACAAGTTCATTTGGCAGCCTACTTCAAACTACTGGCCACAAAGACCCAGCTATCTGCAAAAGAAAATGCTTCAAGCCCTGGGGTATATGGCCTCTTGCATTCTACTAATTCCATAGCAACACTGCATATGAGGAAACTACAATGGTATCTAAAAAGCCTAATGTGTCAACATTCCCAGGACCTAGAAACAATGATTCCTATAATCCTTTGCTTAAAGACAGAGTTCCTTTGGTGGGCAGAGGCCTACCACCACAAAAAGGGACTCTACCCCCTGCCGCCCAAACCCTAACAACAGACGCATTGGACCATGCATAGGGGGCTCACTTGCCAGGGCAGTGCATTCAGGGCAAATGGAACTCTAGTCAAATGCACCTTCACATCAGTCAAAAAGAAATGTTAGCTGTAGAGAATGCTCTTACAGCCTTCAAGGACCACATTCTTCCAGGACAATTATTGGTAAAAATGGACAACACCACTGTTATGTGGTACATAAACAAGCATGGTGGAACCCACTCGTACCCTCTCTGCAGACTAGCCATCTCTCTGAGGAACACAGCCTTGAGCTACCAAGTGCACCCACAAGCTCAATTCCTGCCAGGCAAGTTAAATACACTGGCAGATGACCTAAGCAGAAATCTCATGGACCCACCCAAGTGGAAACTGGAACCAAAGACATTCAACATTTTGAGAAACAAATGGGGAGCCCAGAGATGGACCTTTTTGCCTTCCTTCAGAACTACCAATTGGACAAATTCTGTACATGGACTCCCCACAGACAAGCTTGGAAAGTGGATGCCCTGTCCTTCACCTGTAAAAACTTATCCGTTTATGCCTTTCCCCCTCTGCCTCTCCTCTCCAAAGTGCTACTAAAGGTCAAACGGGACAAACCAAGGGCAATACTTATTGCACCAGACTGGCCACACCAACACTGTTACCTCCTCCTGCGCAGTGTGTCAGTTCTGGAACCATGACACTTGTCTCAGACCCCTGCCCTGTTGTCCACGCAGGAGGGCCAAATTCTGCACCCACAGCTTTAAACCCTGAACCTTGCAACCTGGCTAATTACATGATCTCTCCGATGTCCTTCAAGGATGCATCTGCAGTCATAACAAATGGGTTGTCCTGTCGTCAGGCAGCCCTTCGGTCGGCCGGATTCCAAAGTCTGGGTCCGGCTTCGGCTGATGTCGCACTTCACCCGACGTCATCTCTGCTGGTCTTCGGGTATAAAGGCATCAGCCGACGCCATTTTCCCCAGTCTTTCTTGCCGTGGCGCCCAAGCAGAAGCTGTTCGCAAGTGCCGGTCGGTCAGATCCAGAGATTACTACTACCGAATACTACTCAAGACTTCTAAAAGCTAAGTACCCGTTGGGGACTCTTTCTTGCCTCAGCCGATGTCAGAAAAGTCAATAACTGTTTAACTTGTGGGAAACAAATACCTCATAAAGATTTCCACTCTTACTGCCTGCCTTGCTTAGGCCCAGACCACGACGTAGCAGCCTGTTCAGCCTGTGCTTCCTTCAACCGACGAACGCTTAGGCGTCGGTCGGAGTTTGCTGAACAGTTTTTCGGCTCAGATTTTGCGTACATTATGCCGTCGGATCCTCCGACTACCCAAATTGTTAAAACGAAAGAAAAAGACCGACACTCGCGGTCCGTGGTTTCGGCCGAAACCACGGTTAAGCAAGCCGCGAGTGTCTCGGTTTCGTCCGAAACCGAGAAAACCGGTCAACCTTCAACCGAATCCATGACTACTACTGAGGCTCCTGCTACCTTAGTTGAATCGGCCTCTGAAGTTTTGCCTACTACTGTGGTTCCTAGTGATTTATCAGACACCATCCCTTTGGATGTCTCTACCCCAGCACGTGGTGCTGCTAGGCCTCCTGCAGCCATGTCTATTAAGGCCTTTGCCAGGGCTAAAGCAGCCAAAACTGTTAAATCAGTGCCTGTTAAGCCCCCCTCACACAGGCCCTCTTCTAGTTCACAAATGCTTACTCTGGCAGAGGATTTAATATCCTTAATTAGAGGATCCGAATCTCACCCAGACAGGGCCTCTCAGCCCCCAGAAAAGAGACCTAGAGCAGAGCCCCCCGAGCCAGTGTCCTCTGATGATTCTTCGGATGACTCAGACATTACAGATCAGCCAGAGGCTCCTTTTTCTACTTATGAAGATTCCGATGCTGAAGAATCCATTCCATCTGCCTCTCCACCAGAGGAACTTTCCTTTGGAGAAACCTTACATGCCATGAGAGAACAATTCTAATGGCAGGGACAAGATTTCTCAGATTCAAGAAAAAGGCTTAGGACTTTTCTGCACTTACCACAGCATAGGCCCTTAGCTATACCTCCAGTACTGCCTGTTGTGGATGATGCATTTAATGATGTTTGCACTACTCCTGATACTTTACCTCCAGCCCCTGCCAAACCAGATAGATTTTACAGGGTGCCAGACACTCATCACCACCTATACAAGGCCCCACTTGCAGATCCTGAGACTATATCCCAGGGGCCTAAGGCAGTGGCCTCGACTTCAGCAAAAAACCCTATTCCTTCTGAAAGGGAATCCAGGTCCTTAGAGAGATGGGGGGAAAATGTTTACACCTCTGCTACTCTCTCAGCTAGAGCTCTAAACTGTCAGTTTCATATGATCCAATACCAAGAGTTTATGCTTGATCAGTTAACTAAGAAGCTGTCCTCTGATGACTCCTTAGATAAGAAATATGTTTTAGAAATGGTGAATAACATTCAGCAGGTTAGTAACCATTCTTTAAAATGTGGCTATGATGCACTGGAGGCTTCATTTAGATCATCCATGACTGGCACAGTGATAAGAAGGCATGCATGGTTGAAAGAACAGGTCTTGCCGGATCATGTTAAAGCAAAGCTGTTAGATGCTCCTATGGATAAGGCCAGTTTATTTGGTACACCTGCTCAGCAAGTAATGAAGAAAATGGAAGAGAAGGCAAAATCTGTACAAACAGTTAAGGATTTCTTACAGGTTCAGCCCCCAAGGTTTAGCAGGAACTGGCCTGCCAAAAATTGGTCCTTTCCAGACTCCTCAAAATCTCAAAGAGGCAGGAATAGACGCTCTAGAGGCAGAAATCAATCCAGAGGAGGTGCCTACAGAGGACGACAGTGGCAAGGCAATAACCGAGGCACAGACACAGCCACTGCAACAGGACAAACACAGTGACTTGGCTCTGACACCGCCTACCAGGGAGCAAATAGCAGCACCTTTAGGCGGAAAGTTAGCCTTATTTTCGAAAAATTGGCACTATATCACAAAAGACAAGTGGATTTTGCAAACCATAGACCAAGGCTACAGGTTCCACTTCCACACCTTACCAGTAAAAAGAGGAATGCCAAACCTACCTCCAAATCAAAAAACAGAAGCTCTAAAGCAGATAGCTCAATTAACAAAGATGAGAGCTGTGGAAAGAGTACCAATAACAGAACAGGGCAAAGGATTCTACTCCAGACTCTTCCTAGTACCAAGAAAAGAGAAAAGTTGGAGACCTATTCTCGACCTGTCCGTCTTAAACACATACATCATTGTCCCAAAATTCAAAATGCTGACCCTACAGCAACTTCTTCCCATGCTGGGCAAGGAGTGTTGGCTGGTAACTCTAGATCTCAAGGAGGCATACCTGCACGTCCCCATACGACCAAATTGCAGAAGATACCTCAGATGTCTTGCAGGATCAGAGCATTATCAATTCTCAGCATTGCCCTTTGGCTTATCTACTGCGCCCAGAGTATTCACAAAATGCCTGGCATCAGTAATCGCTCACTGCAGGCTACAGGGAATCCAAATTTATCCATACCTGGACGACTGCCTGTTACAAGCGGACAACAAAAGCAAGCTGACAACAGATTTACAAAGAGTCATTTGCTTACTACAAGCCCTGGGATACATAGTCAATTTAAAAAAGTCAAGACTGATACCATCCCAAACAAGAACATTCTTGGGTGCGGAATTGGGCACAGTAAAACAAATGGCATTCCTAACTGCAGAAAAACAAGAACAACTCCCTCTTTACTTCTTGGCATTAACAAAACAGAACAAACTAACAGCAAGAAAAGTACTGCAGGCCTTGGGCTTCATGGCATCATGCATAATCCTGGTCCCACATGCCAGACTGCATATGAGAAAACTACAGTGGTACCTAAAGAATTTATGGTCTCAACACAGGCACAGCTTAGAAACCAAATCCCACTAATCCCATGCCTGAAACAGGAGTTCCTATGGTGGGCTCAAGCATGCCAGTCAAACCCAGGCTTGCCCTTCCACAACTTTCAAGCAAGCCAAACCATCACAACGGACGCCTCAGACCTAGGCTGGGGGCACATGTTGGACAAATGCATACAAGGATTGTGGACTCCAGACCAGCTGCACCTGCACATAAACCAAAAAGAAATGCTGGCAGTAAAACTAGCAATCCAGAAATTCAGACCATTCCTCAAAGAAGGCCATTTAATGATAAGGACAGACAACACCACAGTCATGTGGTACATCAACAAACAGGGAGGCACTCATTCATACCCCTATGCAGAATGACTCTGGACCTTTGGAATATGGCTCTGAGCTACAACATCCAGTTACAGGCAATATTTGTGCGGAAAAGAAAACATCCTAGCAGACATGTTAAGCAGAACCACCTCGGATGCTCACGAATGGATGCTACACCCGACATCTTCAAGGCCATCACAAAGAAATGGGGAATGCCACAAATAGACCTATTCGCATCCCCACTCAATCACCAGCTCAAAAATTCTGCACAAGGACATACCACCCACTTGCATGGAAGGTGGACTCTCTATCCTTCAGTTGGAAAGGCCTGACAGCATATGCATTTCCACCTCTTCCTTTGATGCACAAGGTACTACTGAAAATCAAAGAGGAACGCCCAAGGATAATCCTGATAGCTCCGAATTGGCCAAGACAACACTGGTATCCATTGCTGAGGAGCATGTCTCAGGGGAGAATGTGGTCAATACCCCTGATGCCTTTGATGTTAACTCAGAACAACTACAACATCATGCACCCAAACCTAAAAACCTTGCAACTGACTGCCTGGAACATCACATAGCAGCAACTAACCCAGACCTATCCCAAAGGGTTAAAGACATTATCCTTGAAGCCCGCAGACCTTCAACAAGAAGGAACTATGCAGGAAAATGGAAAAGGTTTGTCATTTGGAGCACTGAAAGAGGAAAAGATGTGTCGTACATAGACATTGCTAACATCCTGGAGTACTTGGCAGAGCTTCTACATACAGGCCTGTCCTATTCCTCCATCAAGATACATGCATCAGCTATTTCAGCAGAATACAGCTTCGATCCTCCTGTCTTTTCGCATCCTCTACTCAGGCAGTTCCTCAGAGGGATCAAGAATGTAAAACCTCCTAGGAAACCACCATTACCAGCATGGGACTTGAACTTTGTGCTAGAAAAATTGACACTCCCTCCATTTGAACCAGCAGCAACAGCAGATCTTCAACACCTATCATGGAAAACTGCTTTCCTACTGGCAATTACTTCAGCAAGGAGGGTTTCGGAACTACAGGCCTTAATGGCATAGTACAACCCTTCCTAATCTTCCATCAAGATAGGGTGTCCATGAGAACTAATCCTACATTTATGCCTAAGCTGGTATCCATAGTGTCTTTAAAACAGGCAATCCACCTACCTACCTTCTTTCCCAATCCACAGAACAGGGGGGAAAGACTGCTGCATACCTTGGATGTACATAGACAGTTACGCTACTACCTGGACAGAACCAAAGGTAATAGAAAAACTGACCAGCTTTTAGTAGCCTATGCAACAGGAAGGGAAGGAAAAGCAATTTCCAAACAGACAATCTCCAAATGGATAGGAAATTGCATAAGATTCTGTTACTCTTACCATGGAAAACCAATTCCACAGAACATAAGACCTCATTTTACAAGGGCTACAGCCACTACCACAGCTTTCTTACGAGGAGTGGCAACCAAGGACATTATTGAGGCGGCTACTTGGACCTCCGTGCATACATTTGCCAAGCATTACAATTTACCTCTATACTCTAGATCCCGAGCAGGGTTTGCCACTGCTGTACTGCAAGGGATCCTAACTACACCATAATTCTTCTTCCTCCTCCCTAGTTTGGCTATGGTATTCTACCCATTTGTTATGACTGCAGATGCATCCTTGAAGGACATAGTACAGTTTTGTACCTACCATAAATGTAGATGTCCGAACAGGATAGCATCTGCAGTCAGGATTACCCACCCTCCTTCCCCTCTGTGGTACTCCTAGGGTATTTACCCTCCTAATAGCTAGCTGGGGGGGAGTCTCTTATGGTGTATTTGTTTGTATATATGTACATACATGCTTATTTTTGTGTTTGTTTTCTACTATTTTGGAAACATTGGCATTTATCCAAAATTTAGCCTTCCAAGAGGGCAATTGGCATCTGGGGCAAGAAACACTGAGGAAAATGGTGTCGGCTGATGCCTTTATACCCGAAGACCAGCAGAGATGACGTCGGGTGAAGTGCGACATCAGCCGAAGCCGGACCCAGACTTTGGAATCCGATCAAGGGCTGCCTGACGACAGGACAACCCATTTGTTATGACTGCAGATGCTTTCCTGTTCGGACATCTACATTTATGGTAGGTACAAAACTGTACTTTACCATCCTTCAGTAAGCAAGTGATGGATGTCATTCTGGAGGCAAGGAGGCCTAGTACTAGAAAATCCTATGCTGAAAAATGGAAAAGATTCTGTTCCTGGAGCCAAACTCAGGGGATGGGCACAATAGTGCCCAATTTACCACACATTCTTCAATACTTAACTGAGATGCTTCACAAGGGCCTTTCCCTTTCTTCCATCAAAATTCATGCCTCGGCCATTTCAGCTCATTTTAATACAGAGCCACTCTTCTCTCATCCACTGCTGATGCAATTCCTCAGAGGGGCCAAAAACTTAAGACCACCCAGGGGAGCCCCTACTCCAGCCTGGGATCTTAACTTTGTATTGGAAAAGTTCACTCTACCTCCCTTTGAGCAAGCTGCAAATGCAGAGTTGAAATTCCTTTCTTGGAAAACAGCCTTTCTTCTAGCCATCACTTCAGCAAGAAGGGTGTCTGAATTACAGGTCCTCATGGCAGTGGAGCCTTTCATCATCTTTAATGCGGGCAGGGTGTCCCTCAGGACCAATCCCTCCTTTATGCCCAAGGTGTTATCCAGTTTGGCCCTTAATCAGTCCATTCATTTCCCAACCTTCTTTTCTAATCCACATAACAAAGGGGAATGAACACTGCACTCCTTGGATGTGCACAGACAGCTTAGATTTTACTTGGACAGGACTAAGCCTCTCAGGAAATCTGAGCAGCTGCTCATTGCATTTGCTGCAGGGGCAGAGGGGAAGGCCATTTCAAAGCAAACCATTTCTAAGTGGATAGGCCACTTCATTCATTTCTGCTATAAGCGCCATGGAAAACCTACCCCACAGGGGATAAGACCACATTCCACCAGGGCTGCATCTACCTCTACAGCCTTTCTCCGAATTGTCCCTACCAGGGACATCCTAGAAGCTGCTACCTGGAGTTCTGTACATACCTTCACCAAGCATTACCAATTGCCATTTTTTTCAAAATCCAGAGCTGGTTTTACCACTGCAGTCTTGCAGAGCCTTATAGATGGTCCTAATGCTATCTAATTGCCTCCTCCCTTCCTTAGCTTTGGGAATCTACCCAAATGTAATGACTGCAACAGTGAAACACGAAGAACGTAGTACAATTGTGTACACTTACCATAAATGTAGATGTTCGAGTGTATTCACTGTTGCAATCCTGGTTACCCTCCCTCCAGCCCCCTGACTTCTATTGACTGTACCTTTACTCTTGTTTACTATGCTTAAAGCTTTCTGATGTATTTGCTTTTGGTTCGAAGGTGTAACCATGTATATAATTGCTTCTCATTATGGGGGCAGCTGACATCTGGGGCAAGAAAAGCTGATGTAATGGCTTTGGCTGCATGCTTTATACCACTAACTATCTGATGTCATGGAAGATGAGACAGCAAAAGACGCATGACCCAAGACTTTGATAATCAGGCTGACTGAGGGATTACCTGCAAGCCGATAACCCAAATGTAATGACTGCAACAGTGAATACCCTTGAACATCTACATTTATGATGTGTACACAACTGTACTTTGTGGTACATAAACAAGCAGGGGGAACTCATTCCTACCCACTCTGCAGGTTAGCCATGGCCTTGTGGAACACAGCCTTGAGCAACCAAGTGCACCTGCAAGCTCAGTTCCTGCCAGGCAAACAAAATTCACCGGCAGACGACAAGCAAAAATCTACTGGACCCACACGAGTGAAAACTGGAACCCAACTCATTCAGACTTCTAACACCAGAGGTGGACCTCCTTGCCTCCCCCCAAAACCATCAATTGAGCAAATTTTGCACTAGAAATGCCAATAGCCAAGCATGGAAAGTGGATGCCCTATCCTTTACATGGGAAAACCTCTCAATTTATGCCTTTCCCCCTCTGCCCCTCCTCTCAGAAGTACTACTCAAGATCAAGCAGGACAAACCAAGGACAATCCTTATTGCACCGGACTGGCCCCGGTAGCACTGGTACCCACTCCTGCGCAGTCTGGCAGCAGTGCCACCTTGGCACCTACATCAGACCCTCTGCCTGCTGTCCCAGCAGGAGGGACAGATTTGGCATCCTCAGCTGCAAACCCTGAACCTGGCTTATTCCCTGAATACACCACCAGCAACTCTCAGCAAACAGGTGTTGGATGTCATCCTTGAGGTCAGAAGGACTAGTACTAGGAAGTCCTATTCAGAAAAATGGAAAATATATTGTTCTTTAAAGCCAGTCTCAAGGAAAGTTCACAGCCGTGCCCACCTTACTTCAAATCCTAGATTACCTTGCAGAGCTGTGCCGCAAAGGCCTATCCTTCTCTTCTATTAAGATTCATGCCTCGGCCATCTCAGTTCATTATAATACTGAGCCCACCTCTCTTTTCTCACCCACTGCTCAAACAGTTCCTGAGAGTAGCTAACAATTTAAGACCCCCGAGGAGAGTTTGCCCCCCTGCCTGGGACCTTAACGTTGTACTATAGAAGCTCACGCTTCCCACTTTTGAGCCTGCTGCTACAGCACAGTTAAATTTCCTTTCTTGGAAAACGGCCTTACTTCTAGCCATCACTTCAGCAAGAAGAGTGTCTGAGTTATAGGCACTAATGGCTGTGGAACCCTTCATTATTTTCCATGTTGATCAGGTTTCCCTTCGGACTAACCCATCTTTTATGCCCAAGGTGGTATCCAGTGTGGCTCTAATCCAATCCATCCATTTACCAACCTTTTTCCCTAATCCTCAGAATAAAGGGGGAAGGATCCTCACTCTTTGGACGTACACGGACAACTTGGGTTCTACCTTGACAGGACTAAGCCTTTCAGAAAATCTGACCAGCTGCTAGCCAGCTTTGCTACAGGGGCAGAGGGCAAGACCATTTCAAAGCAAGCCATTTTCAAATGGATAGCACACTGCATCAATTTCTGCTACAAACACCATGAAACACCTACCCCACAGGGGATCAGAACTCATTCCACTAGGGCTACCTCAGCCTCTACAGCATTTCTCAGGGGATTCCCTACCAGAGACATCCTGGAAGCTGCATCCTGGAGTTCTGTACACATCTTCACCAAGCATTACCACTTACCTGTCTTTTCTAAATCCAGAGCTGGATTTGCCACAGCAGGTTTGCAAGGCCTGCTAGCCAGCCCTTCTATTACTTGACTGCCTCCACCCTTCCTCAGCTTTGGGAATCGACCCAAGTGTGATGACTGCAACAGTGAAACACAAATAACATAGTACAGTTGTGTATGCTTACCATAAATCTAGATTTTAGAGTGTATTCACTGTTGCAGTCCTGGTTACCCTCCCTCCAGCCCCCTGACTTTTCTATGCTTTCTACCTATCCTCTTTTTGACCATATCTTATGGCTATGGTATTTACTTTTTACTGGAGATGTTCCACACCATGTAATTGCTTCCTATTTTTGTGGTTCCTGACATCTGGGGCAAGAAAAACTGATGTAATGGCATTGGCTGTATGTTTTATACCTCTGACGACCTGATGTCATGGAAGATGTACAGCATCCGACGCAGAAATCCCAAGACTGGTATTCGGGCCGACTGAGGGCTACCTGCAGGCAGATAACCCAGGTGTGATGCCTGCAACATTGAATACACTCGAAAACCTACATTTATGGTAAGTCTACACAACTGTATTTTTCCCTCCCTCCAGCCCCCTGGCTTCCTCTGTCCTTTCTACCTATCCTCTTTATGGCCATCCTTAGTGCAGGGGTATTTACTTTTTTACTAGTGGTGGTCTACACCATGTAATAGCTTCCTATTTTGAGGGCTCCTGACATCTGGCTTAAGAAAAACTGATGTAATGGAATCGTCTGCATGTTTTATACCCCTGTCGACCTGACGTCATGCAAGATGCGACAGCATCCGACGCAGAAATCCCAAGACTCTGGTATTCTGGCCAACTGAGTGCTACCTGCAGGCAGATAACCCAAGTGTGATGACTGCAACAGTGAATACACTCAAACATCTACATTTATGGTAAGTGTACACAACTGTATTGTGTTCTACTCCTGTTCTGATGAGTCCATTACTTATTCATCTCAGATTGCCTCTCCACTAGAATACTATTCCCCTGATGAAGAATCCATAGAAGTGGACTCTCTACCAGGGGATATCACCTTTGAGGAGACCATCACAAAGATGAAAGAATATTTTAAATGGGGCAATTCCTTAATGACTGAAACTCAAAAGAGATACATTAAGTTACTTCAAGTGGAATCTCCCTCCCATTCAGCCTTTCCACCAGTTGTACTCTCCTACCTTGATGCATTCTGTTTAGCATGAAAAAACCCAGACTCTCAACCACCTGCTCCTAAGAGACCTGACCGTTTCTATAAAGTGCCGGATGAACAAAAATTCCTGGTGAAATCACCCCTGGCAGAAGCAGCAGTGATTGCTGTATCCCCTGACAAGCAGTCAAGACCGATTCCTTCCTCATCTCTTTTGCTTACTGACAAAGACAGGAAACAAAGTGGACAGGATAGGAAAGAAGGTTTATACCTCCTCCATCTTAGCTTTCAGATCTTTCAACTATAAAAACCCATATGGTAAAATGTGCTTTGGACCTAGTATCCTAAGCTTCTACCCTCCTGTCATCCATGCCTGACTGCTCTAGCAAAACAGAGGTAGCATCAAAACTGTCCCTGGCTTCTCAAGTGGCCAGATATTCTGTTAGATGCAGTTATGGTGCAGCAGAGGGCTCCTCAAGGTCCACTGCTTCTGCATCAGTGCTACGCCAATACTCATGGCTTTGCTTCAACCCCTACCTCGTTTGAAATCCTTTGTCCTTCTAAACCACAATTTCCTGTTTGATAAGCAGTCTGCAGACCTCTTTAAAAAACTTCAGGAATTAAGTAGAGAGCTTCAAGACATTAAGTGGCTGCTGGTGTCTCCCATTCCCAAATATTCAGAAATTAGCCCACTAAGACTTTGTCAGGAGGACCCACTCCTCTCCTTCTCCATCCTCATGCAGACATAGAAAAGGAGCCAGGAGGCAGACCACTTCCAGGCCAGCCAGCTCTCAACCTACTCAGACAGCCTTTTCATGACTGAAATGGCTCCAGCAATGCGTGACTGCCTCTCCCACCTCCCCTTATCAGCCCGCCTCTCCCACTGCCTTCCCCTTTGGAGAACCATCATCAGAGATCGCTGGGTGTTGGCAATAGTACAAGAGGGATATTTCCTGTCTTGGAAAAAAAGCCCCTTAGAAGGGGCATTTCATTATCCCCAAAAAACTAACTACACCTTATTCCACAGATCCTACAAGATCTTCTGAACCATGGAACTATAAAACCTGTCCCACCAGGACAAGAAGGAAAAGGCTTTTACTCAAAATTATTTCTTGTTCCCAAAAAAGACGGCCCTTGGAGTCCAGTTCTGGATCTGTCCTTTCTAAACCTCTTCCTAAAAGTTCCATCATTCAGAATGTTATCCCTACAAACCCTTCTCCCACTGTTGCCAGCCCAGTCCTTTATGACCACTCTCTATCTAAAGGAGGCCTAACTCCATATCCCCCATAAAACCCTCTCACAGAAAATACTTGCGTTTTACTGGGCCCTGTTCTCACTTTCAATTTACAGCCTTTCCCTTTGGTTTATCTACTGCACTCAAGGTATTCACAAAATGCTTGGCCCAGCAATAGCCTTTTGCAGAACGAAAGGCTTTCAAATTTACCCCTACCTAGACGACATTGTCATTCTGGCAGAAAGATAGGATACCCTACATAACCACCTGCAGTTCACCATTTCCCTGCTACAAGGCTTGGGGTTCACCCTCAACCTCCCAAAATCATCCCTAACCCCTTAGCAGGACAAAATTGTTCTGGGTTGCAGGATCAGAACAGACTTGATGTGGGCATTCCTTCCTCGGGACAAAGTTGTTTCCCTCTCTACCCACTTCCAAGGACCGGACACTTGTCCAACAGATATCAGCAAGACAATTTCTGTGGGTTCTGAGTCTAATGGCAGCCACCATCCCTATGTTACCTTTGACCAGGATGCTTTTGCGAAAACTGCGGTGATGCTTGATGAATGTGTGGTCCCAACACAAACACCTAGAGTTTCAGATTCCACAGTTGCCCTGCCTCAAAGCAGAACTAAGGCGGTGGATACAACAGTCCTTCAACTTCAACCCCACCCCAACTCCGTACATGCATGAAACACATTAGACCTAGGCTGGAGGGCTACCATGAAGGGCTTTATGGTACAGGAGACCTGGCAACCTACCCTCCAAAAGAAACATAACAGTGTGAGGGAAATGACAGCAGTCCTTTTGGCCGTGAAAGTTTTTCTCCCAATTCTGCAACCAGGCCCCCTACAAATCTTCACAGACAATACCAGTCATGTGGTACATAAACAAACAAGGAGCGACCAAGTTCTACCTCCTTTGACGGATAACAATCCAAATTTGGGACCTTGCCTCTCAAAACATCTTATCCCTGCAAACAACATAACATCCCTTCCCGGGACAACCAACAAGCGGATATTCTCAGCAGATCATCCTCTCTACAACATGAGTGGATGCTGAACAGGGAAATATTTCTAGAGATTGTCCACTGTTGGGGCACACCTCAGGTAGATTTGTTTGCCTCCCACCAGAACAGACAATTGAAGAAATTCTGTATCAAGGACCACTCTCCACTTGCCTGGAGGGTGGACGCTTCGGCATTTCATGGAAGGGACAGTTTCTATATGCATTTCCACCCATCCCTTTCATTCAAAAGGTCCTTCTGAAGATCAGGAAGGACAAACCAAAAAATCTTGCTGCTGTCTCCCTATTGTCCAAGGCAGCACTGGTTCCCACTACTACTTTCAGTCACTAAGGCCAATCACCACAAGTTATCCCACACAGTGGACCTACTCCCAACAGAAGGGAACACTCATTCATCCTCGCCTACAGATGTTATGTCTCACACTTTGGATAATAAACTTTTAATTCCCTTCAGACGCTACTATGCTGAGGACGTGCTTTCAGTCCTGAGGGAGGCCAGGAAACCTACTACAAGGAGATCCTACATGTCAAAATGAGAAAGATTCTGCAAGTGGTGTCTTCAGAGGCACAGGGATCCCTTTCAGGCGGATACCCCTCTAGTCCTTACTTGTGTGTGAACATCAAGGCTGGCCTTTCATATTTCTCAGGGAAAGTCCACCTATCTGCAATCTCTGCCTGCTTACCTCTAGAACCCCCTCCACTAGCCAGGCTAGCTGTTAAATTATTCCTGAAAGGGGTCTTGCACATCAGACCACCAAGAAAGCCCACCTCACCTCACTGGGACTTGAACTTCATCCTAGAAAAACTTATGCTGGCTCCTTTCGAGCCAGCCATTTCTGCAACACTCCAGATGTGCACACGGAAGACTGTTTTGCTGGTGGCCCTTGCCTCTGCTAGAAGGGTGTCAGAGTTACAAGTTCTCATGGCCTGCCCACCCCACACTCTCTTCCACAAGGACAGGGTGACCCTGTGCACGAACCCTTCTTTCATGCCAAAGGTGGTCAACGAACTGTCCTTAAATCAGTCCATTCACCTGCCTACCTTCTTCCCCTCGCCTATGAATGACAGTGAAAGGATACTCCATTCCCTGGACATTCACAGACAACTAAGGTTTTATTTGGACAAAACCTAATTCTGTCAGAACATCCAGCCAACTATTTGTGTCCTTCCACCCCAGGGGTCTGGGCAAGGCAGTCTCCAAACAAACGGTCTCCTGCTGGATCAGAATAAACTATCTGCTTCTGCTACTTCCTGTATGGCAAGGATCTACTTCAGGGGGTCAGAGCTCACTCTACCAGGGCCGTGGCATCCTCCAAAGCCTTCTTCAAAGGCCTGGAACACATCATCTATTCTGGAGGCAGCCACCTGGCCCACTATGCGACGCCTGTGCCCTGGCCCTGCAATCAAGGAGCCTCAATCCTCACCACTAACACCAGTGAGGGGAGTCTCATATAGGAGGAAAGAATAACAAATACACACAGTAAAGTGCAATTTCCCTTAAGAGCATGCAGAGATCACAGTCAGTCCGGGGCTGGTCGCTCCCTTCTCCAGCTCCCCAATAACATTCCCCACTGGTGCAGTTGTAGGGTCCAGATCTCAGCCCAGCTGGGCAAGCAAAAACCTCCAGCATCCTCTGTGTCCAACCAGTGCTTTGTGTCCCTGCCCAAGTAGCTGACACACACACTTTGAGATAAGAGTTTATACAACCACACAGACACTCCTGGGAAAGGCTGGCACATGTTCTTCAGCTGTGCCCCTCTTACCCAGACTATATACGGTAGTACCGCCTGCCACCACCCAGCTAATATTTATCAGCTACTCAAAGGCCCTTAAAAGGGTGTCCAGTTATTACTGTGCAATATTATTAACTAATTGGAAGTATAACTAAACAGTCAAGACTTACTAGAGTGACTTGGTACAGTAATCACTATAAATATGCAATGTACTCTAGAGCTTAAATTATCTGTACACAAAACAGCCACAGTTGAAAGGTTTGAAAATGTTTAGTAATAAATACTAAAAACACAAGACAATACTTCATACTACACAGTACTAGTCAAGAGTTCAGAGATCACAGAGACATGCTTAAAATAATTCAGTAGTACAGTTCTGACATCACAGAAAAACACTTAGTCTAATCTTTCAAGTTTCTAGCTATTTCTAAGAGAAAACGTAAATCTAAGATAAACTCACTTATAGAGCAAGACAGTGCTGAGTTGGATGGTCAAGACAAAAATGCTTAATAATCTCTGGTTCTCTCTGTATAAATTGAAATTGTAGTTCTGATTCACATTACATCATTCTTCACACTTCCCTGGGTTCCCAGGCTAACAAAAACTACATTTACATTCTTAACATCTCCTTTTGTTATCTTGCAGCTGGTCAGGAAGCAGAGCAATAAAAATACATTTGCATGTTTAAATCTAGCATTTTAACTCTTGGTTAAAACAATAGAAAGGATTTCTTCATCTAGACCCTTCGGCACCACTGTGGTACATCAAAGGGTCATAACATGCTTTACTTTGGTAAGTAGAGAGCACGGTTTTCATTTTATTCAGTTCCACATCTAACAGCAGGTTTTTCCATTTAAGACAGCAAGCGTGTGTCTTACATTGATATTTACAAATGATAGAATTGTCTATAAAATTCTCTCTGGCCAGGATGGCAGCCTACACATTTCTTTACCCACTCTTCACACACTATACATACCATTACCAGACACTGCAAATTGGACCATGCCTCCAGAGCCAGGGCAGGGTTTGCTAGGGCAATCCTGCAGGACTTTCTGGAATCAGCTACCTCTTCCTCCTTCCTAAGCTGTGGCACTCTCCCACACTAAGAATATTGCAACATAAGAATAGAAGGACATAGAGTAGTTGTATAAAATCTTACCATGACCATAAATGTCTTCTTCTCCCATGTTGCAGTGTTCCTTCCCTCCCACCTGTCCCCCTTCATTCCTATCGACCTGTCTAAAGGGCACCCTAGAGCACCACCTAGACTACAGTCAGACTAGCCAGCAAATTGCACTTCACACTTCTTGTGGACATTATTTGGCTCTTTCTACTTGACTCTCCGACTGGACAATTAAATTCTAATGTCTGTGCGTGCAGACATCACATTTAAGGTCCCTGGTTTATGACCCTGTGTGTGACATCCCATGCACCTGCAGCAACCACGCTTAAGCCTTTGTATAGGAGCCGACGTTCGGGTCGCCTGAGGCAGAGAATCCCACACTAAGAATACTGCAACATGGAAGAGAAGGACATCTATGGTTATGATGAGATTTTACACAACTATTCTATCCAAATACACAAACGAAACAAACTAGAGCAGAATTCAGTGTTTTAATGATAAAACCTTATAAAGGGAACAATTATGCAGTTTAATAATACTCAGTTAAAAAACTGTTAAAAATACAAAGGATAAGTGCTTTTGTTTGCAAGATATAACATATGCCTTAGAGTACATTTTTGGAAACCGAGATTGAAGAAAATGTTCCTGAAATCACAGCCTTTTCCCCATAAAGCCCCTAGCGATGTGTCTCTCCTTTGGTATTAAGATAAATCTGGAGATGTCCAAGGTGGAACCATTTCAGCATCTTGAATTTATAGGGTGCTATCCGGACCGAATCCAAGCAATTAGTGAAACTCTGCTCCACAAGGGTGTCCACTCTTCAATCACTGGCCAGTTAGATTTTTCAGATTCTAAGATCTCCGGCTCAGTTTATACAGCATCTTCTAGGTCATAGGGCAGCTGCCGTCTGTATGGTATCCCTATCAAGGCATTACATGAGATTTTTTCAAAGGACATTATTCACAGTGGTCTATATATGCACATCCAGTGTAATTTCCCATCTGTCTTACCGACATCTTGCAGAGAGAATTCATTGGTGTACTTCCTGTCCTTTCCTTTTGGCAGGTCATTCTTTTGTCCTAGCCCTGTCCCATGGCCATGGTAATTATAGATGCCTCTCTCTTGGGGTTGGGGGTTCATCGAAGGACGGATGGTCCAGGGTACATGGTCTCAGTTAGAGTTTCATCTACACATCAGTATCTTGGAGATGAGGGTGTTTTTCCTTATGTTGCATGCTTTTCAGAACATACTCCGAAAGGCCCTATTATGATTCAGTCCGACAGCACTTCCATTGTCTTGTATGTGAACAAACAGGAGAGAGTCTGCTCTTGTCCACTGTGTCAAGATTCTGCGAGGGTGTGGCTTTGGGCGATTGCCTAACAATGCTTTTATGTTGGCAGTGCACATACTTTGGAAATCCAACATCCTGTCTGACAGCTTGAGCAGGAGCATTCTGATGTCTCAAGAGTGATCCGTCAGTTCAGTGGCAGCTGCCCAAGTCTGCTCCTGCTGGCGGCAGCCACATTGCCACCCCTTCAACACCAAATGCAGCACCTTCTTCACCCTGATTCCCTGGAAGGACAGAATGATGCTCTTCTGCATGTCGGGCCCCCTGGGTCTCCTTTGTTTATCCCCCCTATACCCTTGATAATCAAATTTCTTCAAAAGGTAGCTTGTTGCAGAGCCACAAAAATCATTATATACCCCTTATGGCCAAGGCAAGTTTTGTTTCCCTTCCTTTGGCCTCTTCATCCTCCTACCCTGAGTACTGGGCATATTTCATAATCTGATTTCTCATCCTTTGAGCCAGCCTCACCAGAATTTAAAATATCTGAGGTTAAATGCATGATTTCTCCAGTTCCAATGGTGGACAGAAATATAAAGCTGTCTAAATGAGTTCTTCATGTTTTGTTGTCCTCTCAGAAACTTTCTACATGAAAGGTCAATGCCAGCAATTGAAAGCACTTTTCTATTTGGGTTTATTCCAAGGGTATAGATTCCTTCTCTGCCTGCCCATTCAATCCATTCTTGATATCTTAGCTGTACTCTTTCATGCAGGTCTCCTCTACTCTACCATTAAAGTGTAGTTGATGGCTTTCTCCAATTTCCATGTGAGCCGCAGTCACACTCCCGTTGCATCACTGAAACTTTGAGGATTTTTTTTTAAAGGAGAATTCTTTCTTAGACATGCCATTAGAGATCCACCTGCTCTCTGGGATCTCCCCTTTCTACTTCAGTCTGTAGTAAAAAAAAAAAAATAAAAATAAAAAAATTTAGTTCTGCTTTAGTTGCCAGCTTGAAGTTTGTTTCTTGGAAGACCGTCTTTGTCTACCTATTACTTTGGCAAGAAGAGCATCTGAATTACAGGCATTATCCTGCTTGCCCTCCTTATTTTTCTCAAGGAGATAGTGTTACTGATAACTAATCCTTCTTTTCTTCCTGAAGTGGCTGCTGAATCAGTTTATCTAGATACCCGTTTTCTTTCGCAACTTCAGTAAGAAATGAGAATACATGCTACATTGCTTTGATGTTCATAGACAATTGTAGATTACTTGAACAGAACTAAACAGGACAAGAATTCTAGTTAACTTTGTTTCCTTCTCTTAGGCAAGATTAAGTCAACCATTGTGAAAAAAGACATTGTCCAGATGGCTTTGATATAGTTTTTGTTTACTCCTCGAAAGTTATCTCCTTGCCCTTCAGGCCCAGGGGTCATTCTATGAGCGCACCGGCAGCTACATCTACAGTCTTTTTTTGGAGGCAGCTCTCTGGATATTTGTGCATTAGCCAGATGGGCCTCTTCTCACACCTTCATTTCCCACTATAAGCTGATTATCCAGTCTTTTTCCAGATTTGCTTTCAGTTCCACTATTCTTTGCAATGTTCAGTCCTAAGACCAATCAGATGAATGGTTGAGGATTGTGTCCCAAAGGCTGAGATGGATGAAAGAACGCATTGGATACAAAATGTATGCACTTTACCATAAGAGTAATCTGTGTTGTCTTCTGTCTCATCCGCCCCTTTCAACTACCTTCCCCTTTCCTTATTAGTGGATTATTTCAGGATACAGATAGATCTAGCCGATCAGCAAAAGGCCTGAATTATGAACCTTTGCTTTGATCTCTCAGTATGTTTTATTCTTCTGCGGTGATGCTTGATGAATGTGTGGTCCCAACACAAACACCTAGAGTTTCAGATTCCACAGTTGCCCTGCCTCAAAGCAGAACTAAGGCGGTGGATACAACAGTCCTTCAACTTCAACCCCACCCCAACTCCGTACATGCATGAAACACATTAGACCTAGGCTGGAGGGCTACCATGAAGGGCTTTATGGTACAGGAGACCTGGCAACCTACCCTCCAAAAGAAACATAACAGTGTGAGGGAAATGACAGCAGTCCTTTTGGCCGTGAAAGTTTTTCTCCCAATTCTGCAACCAGGCCCCCTACAAATCTTCACAGACAATACCAGTCATGTGGTACATAAACAAACAAGGAGCGACCAAGTTCTACCTCCTTTGACGGATAACAATCCAAATTTGGGACCTTGCCTCTCAAAACATCTTATCCCTGCAAACAACATAACATCCCTTCCCGGGACAACCAACAAGCGGATATTCTCAGCAGATCATCCTCTCTACAACATGAGTGGATGCTGAACAGGGAAATATTTCTAGAGATTGTCCACTGTTGGGGCACACCTCAGGTAGATTTGTTTGCCTCCCACCAGAACAGACAATTGAAGAAATTCTGTATCAAGGACCACTCTCCACTTGCCTGGAGGGTGGACGCCTTCGGCATTTCATGGAAGGGACAGTTTCTATATGCATTTCCACCCATCCCTTTCATTCAAAAGGTCCTTCTGAAGATCAGGAAGGACAAACCAAAAAATCTTGCTGCTGTCTCCCTATTGTCCAAGGCAGCACTGGTTCCCACTACTACTTTCAGTCACTAAGGCCAATCACCACAAGTTATCCCACACAGTGGACCTACTCCCAACAGAAGGGAACACTCATTCATCCTCGCCTACAGATGTTATGTCTCACACTTTGGATAATAAACTTTTAATTCCCTTCAGACGCTACTATGCTGAGGACGTGCTTTCAGTCCTGAGGGAGGCCAGGAAACCTACTACAAGGAGATCCTACATGTCAAAATGAGAAAGATTCTGCAAGTGGTGTCTTCAGAGGCACAGGGATCCCTTTCAGGCGGATACCCCTCTAGTCCTTACTTGTGTGTGAACATCAAGGCTGGCCTTTCATATTTCTCAGGGAAAGTCCACCTATCTGCAATCTCTGCCTGCTTACCTCTAGAACCCCTCCACTAGCCAGGCTAGCTGTTAAATTATTCCTGAAAGGGGTCTTGCACATCAGACCACCAAGAAAGCCCACCTCACCTCACTGGGACTTGAACTTCATCCTAGAAAAACTTATGCTGGCTCCTTTCGAGCCAGCCATTTCTGCAACACTCCAGATGTGCACACGGAAGACTGTTTTGCTGGTGGCCCTTGCCTCTGCTAGAAGGGTGTCAGAGTTACAAGTTCTCATGGCCTGCCCACCCCACACTCTCTTCCACAAGGACAGGGTGACCCTGTGCACGAACCCTTCTTTCATGCCAAAGGTGGTCAACGAACTGTCCTTAAATCAGTCCATTCACCTGCCTACCTTCTTCCCCTCGCCTATGAATGACAGTGAAAGGATACTCCATTCCTGGACATTCACAGACAACTAAGGTTTTATTTGGACAAAACCTAATTCTGTCAGAACATCCAGCCAACTATTTGTGTCCTTCCACCCCAGGGGTCTGGGCAAGGCAGTCTCCAAACAAACGGTCTCCTGCTGGATCAGAATAAACTATCTGCTTCTGCTACTTCCTGTATGGCAAGGATCTACTTCAGGGGGTCAGAGCTCACTCTACCAGGGCCGTGGCATCCTCCAAAGCCTTCTTCAAAGGCCTGGAACACATCATCTATTCTGGAGGCAGCCACCTGGCCCACTATGCGACGCCTGTGCCCTGGCCCTGCAATCAAGGAGCCTCAATCCTCACCACTAACACCAGTGAGGGGAGTCTCATATAGGAGGAAAGAATAACAAATACACACAGTAAAGTGCAATTTCCCTTAAGAGCATGCAGAGATCACAGTCAGTCCGGGGCTGGTCGCTCCCTTCTCCAGCTCCCCAATAACATTCCCCACTGGTGCAGTTGTAGGGTCCAGATCTCAGCCCAGCTGGGCAAGCAAAAACCTCCAGCATCCTCTGTGTCCAACCAGTGCTTTGTGTCCCTGCCCAAGTAGCTGACACACACACTTTGAGATAAGAGTTTATACAACCACACAGACACTCCTGGGAAAGGCTGGCACATGTTCTTCAGCTGTGCCCCTCTTACCCAGACTATATACGGTAGTACCGCCTGCCACCACCCAGCTAATATTTATCAGCTACTCAAAGGCCCTTAAAAGGGTGTCCAGTTATTACTGTGCAATATTATTAACTAATTGGAAGTATAACTAAACAGTCAAGACTTACTAGAGTGACTTGGTACAGTAATCACTATAAATATGCAATGTACTCTAGAGCTTAAATTATCTGTACACAAAACAGCCACAGTTGAAAGGTTTGAAAATGTTTAGTAATAAATACTAAAAACACAAGACAATACTTCATACTACACAGTACTAGTCAAGAGTTCAGAGATCACAGAGACATGCTTAAAATAATTCAGTAGTACAGTTCTGACATCACAGAAAAACACTTAGTCTAATCTTTCAAGTTTCTAGCTATTTCTAAGAGAAAACGTAAATCTAAGATAAACTCACTTATAGAGCAAGACAGTGCTGAGTTGGATGGTCAAGACAAAAATGCTTAATAATCTCTGGTTCTCTCTGTATAAATTGAAATTGTAGTTCTGATTCACATTACATCATTCTTCACACTTCCCTGGGTTCCCAGGCTAACAAAAACTACATTTACATTCTTAACATCTCCTTTTGTTATCTTGCAGCTGGTCAGGAAGCAGAGCAATAAAAATACATTTGCATGTTTAAATCTAGCATTTTAACTCTTGGTTAAAACAATAGAAAGGATTTCTTCATCTAGACCCTTCGGCACCACTGTGGTACATCAAAGGGTCATAACATGCTTTACTTTGGTAAGTAGAGAGCACGGTTTTCATTTTTTTCAGTTCCACATCTAACAGCAGGTTTTTCCATTTAAGACAGCAAGCGTGTGTCTTACATTGATATTTACAAATGATAGAATTGTCTATAAAATTCTCTCTGGCCAGGATGGCAGCCTACACATTTCTTTACCCACTCTTCACACACTATACATACCATTACCAGACACTGCAAATTGGACCATGCCTCCAGAGCCAGGGCAGGGTTTGCTAGGGCAATCCTGCAGGACTTTCTGGAATCAGCTACCTCTTCCTCCTTCCTAAGCTGTGGCACTCTCCCACACTAAGAATATTGCAACATAAGAATAGAAGGACATAGAGTAGTTGTATAAAATCTTACCATGACCATAAATGTCTTCTTCTCCCATGTTGCAGTGTTCCTTCCCTCCCACCTGTCCCCCTTCATTCCTATCGACCTGTCTAAAGGGCACCCTAGAGCACCACCTAGACTACAGTCAGACTAGCCAGCAAATTGCACTTCACACTTCTTGTGGACATTATTTGGCTCTTTCTACTTGACTCTCCGACTGGACAATTAAATTCTAATGTCTGTGCGTGCAGACATCACATTTAAGGTCCCTGGTTTATGACCCTGTGTGTGACATCCCATGCACCTGCAGCAACCACGCTTAAGCCTTTGTATAGGAGCCGACGTTCGGGTCGCCTGAGGCAGAGAATCCCACACTAAGAATACTGCAACATGGAAGAGAAGGACATCTATGGTTATGATGAGATTTTACACAACTATTCTATCCAAATACACAAACGAAACAAACTAGAGCAGAATTCAGTGTTTTAATGATAAAACCTTATAAAGGGAACAATTGCGTGCAGTTTAATAATACTCAGTTAAAAAAAACTGTTAAAAATACAAAGGATAAGTGCTTTTGTTTGCAAGATATAACATATGCCTTAGAGTACATTTTTTTGGAAACCGAGATTGAAGAAAATGTTCCTGAAATCACAGCCTTTTCCCCATAAAGCCCCTAGCGATGTGTCTCTCCTTTGGTATTAAGATAAATCTGGAGATGTCCAAGGTGGAACCATTTCAGCATCTTGAATTTATAGGGTGCTATCCGGACCGAATCCAAGCAATTAGTGAAACTCTGCTCCACAAGGGTGTCCACTCTTCAATCACTGGCCAGTTAGATTTTTCAGATTCTAAGATCTCCGGCTCAGTTTATACAGCATCTTCTAGGTCATAGGGCAGCTGCCGTCTGTATGGTATCCCTATCAAGGCATTACATGAGATTTTTTCAAAGGACATTATTCACAGTGGTCTATATATGCACATCCAGTATAATTTCCCATCTGTCTTACCGACATCTTGCAGAGAGAATTCATTGGTGTACTTCCTGTCCTTTCCTTTTGGCAGGTCATTCTTTTGTCCTAGCCCTGTCCCATGGCCATGGTAATTATAGATGCCTCTCTCTTGGGGTTGGGGGTTCATCGAAGGACGGATGGTCCAGGGTACATGGTCTCAGTTAGAGTTTCATCTACACATCAGTATCTTGGAGATGAGGGTGTTTTTCCTTATGTTGCATGCTTTTCAGAACATACTTCCGAAAGGCCCTATTATGATTCAGTCCGACAGCACTTCCATTGTCTTGTATGTGAACAAACAGGAGAGAGTCTGCTCTTGTCCACTGTGTCAAGATTCTGCGAGGGTGTGGCTTTGGGCGATTGCCTAACAATGCTTTTATGTTGGCAGTGCACATACTTTGGAAATCCAACATCCTGTCTGACAGCTTGAGCAGGAGCATTCTGATGTCTCAAGAGTGATCCGTCAGTTCAGTGGCAGCTGCCCAAGTCTGCTCCTGCTGGGGGCAGCCATATTGCAACCCCCTTCAACACCAAATGCAGCACCTTCTTCACCCTGATTCCCCTGGAAGGACAGAATGATGCTCTTCTGCATGTCGGGCCCCCTGGGTCTCCTTTGTTTATCCCCCCTATACCCTTGATAATCAAATTTCTTCAAAAGGTAGCTTGTTGCAGAGCCACAAAAATCATTATATACCCCTTATGGCCAAGGCAAGTTTTGTTTCCCTTCCTTTGGCCTCTTCATCCTCCTACCCTGAGTACTGGGCATATTTCATAATCTGATTTCTCATCCTTTGAGCCAGCCTCACCAGAATTTAAAATATCTGAGGTTAAATGCATGATTTCTCCAGTTCCAATGGTGGACAGAAATATAAAGCTGTCTAAATGAGTTCTTCATGTTTTGTTGTCCTCTCAGAAACTTTCTACATGAAAGGTCAATGCCAGCAATTGAAAGCACTTTTCTATTTGGGTTTATTCCAAGGGTATAGATTCCTTCTCTGCCTGCCCATTCAATCCATTCTTGATATCTTAGCTGTACTCTTTCATGCAGGTCTCCTCTACTCTACCATTAAAGTGTAGTTGATGGCTTTCTCCAATTTCCATGTGAGCCGCAGTCACACTCCCGTTGCATCACTGAAACTTTGAGGATTTTTTTTTAAAGGAGAATTCTTTCTTAGACATGCCATTAGAGATCCACCTGCTCTCTGGGATCTCCCCTTTCTACTTCAGTCTGTAGTAAAAAAAAAAAAATAAAAATAAAAAAATTTAGTTCTGCTTTAGTTGCCAGCTTGAAGTTTGTTTCTTGGAAGACCGTCTTTGTCTACCTATTACTTTGGCAAGAAGAGCATCTGAATTACAGGCATTATCCTGCTTGCCCTCCTTATTTTTCTCAAGGAGATAGTGTTACTGATAACTAATCCTTCTTTTCTTCCTGAAGTGGCTGCTGAATCAGTTTATCTAGATACCCGTTTTCTTTCGCAACTTCAGTAAGAAATGAGAATACATGCTACATTGCTTTGATGTTCATAGACAATTGTAGATTACTTGAACAGAACTAAACAGGACAAGAATTCTAGTTAACTTTGTTTCCTTCTCTTAGGCAAGATTAAGTCAACCATTGTGAAAAAAGACATTGTCCAGATGGCTTTGATATAGTTTTTGTTTACTCCTCGAAAGTTATCTCCTTGCCCTTCAGGCCCAGGGGTCATTCTATGAGCGCACCGGCAGCTACATCTACAGTCTTTTTGGAGGCAGCTCTCTGGATATTTGTGCATTAGCCAGATGGGCCTCTTCTCACACCTTCATTTCCCACTATAAGCTGATTATCCAGTCTTTTTCCAGATTTGCTTTCAGTTCCACTATTCTTTGCAATGTTCAGTCCTAAGACCAATCAGATGAATGGTTGAGGATTGTGTCCCAAAGGCTGAGATGGATGAAAGAACGCATTGGATACAAAATGTATGCACTTTACCATAAGAGTAATCTGTGTTGTCTTCTGTCTCATCCGCCCCTTTCAACTACCTTCCCCTTTCCTTATTAGTGGATTATTTCAGGATACAGATAGATCTAGCCGATCAGCAAAAGGCCTGAATTATGAACCTTTGCTTTGATCTCTCAGTATGTTTTATTCTTCCTGACATGTTGGAGAAATTTTTTTGCTATACGAGGCAAACTTTAACTGAAGAGCTGTAGGGAGGGTGAGGCTAGGAAAACCAGCACAAGGAAGTCTTACCTAGCAAAGTAGACAAGATTCTTCCTCTGGTGTCTATTCAGAAACCCAGACCTAAATAAAATACAAGCGTCATTGGTCCTGTTATCCCTCAGTCATACTGTAGGGTTGACTACATGTGTCTTATAATATGCTATAAATCTGTGATGACCTGTTTAAGGTAGTTTTCTTTTTGCTTTTGTTTGTTTGGCATATCGTGTGCCAAAGTACACTTCGTAGAATTATTCATTCTATGTTGTAAGGTTGATTTGATGTTCTTTGTGTTTCACTGTTGCAGTCATCACACTTGGGTTATCTGCCTGCAGGTAGCCCTCAGTCGGCCCGAATACCAGAGACTTAGTATTTCTGTGTCGTCCTGTCACTCCATGTCTGACGTCAGGTCATCAGGGGTATAAAAACAGGCAGCCGATGCTATTACATCAGTCTTTCTTGCTGAGGAGCCCGAAGCAGAAGCAGTTCACACGAGTGCCGGTCAGCCACTACCTGAGTTTTTGTTTCCGAATTAAATTATCCTGAAGTCTTCTAAAGTTAAGTACCCCGTTGGGGGTCCTTTTTTCTTGCTCTAACCAATGTCAGAAAAAGTTAACAATTGTCTTGCTTGTGGAAAGCAAATACCACACTGAGATTTCCATTCTTACTACGTCACCTGTTTAGGCCCAGACCATGATGTACCTCGCTGTCAGTTTTGTGCCTTGTTCAATGCCCAAACTATTCATAGTCGGGCCCTTATTGTTGCTGAATGCTTTCGTTCTCAATTGCTGTATTCTGAAATGGCTTCGGTAAGCCATGCGACTTCTGATCTTCCGAAAAAACATAAGGATAAAGACAGAGACAGACTGCAGAGATCCAAAACTGCCTTCGACACTTCCGTTAAGCTAGTCGCCAGTTCGCCGGTACTCAGTGGAGCGCTTTTGCAGCCCTGATGCCCGCTTCAATGGATTCACAGGCCCCTACCGAGACCCGTTCGAAGTCCGGTATGTCGCAAGACTCTTCTTCGACTACAGAACCTGGGGATGTCTATCTTGGATGGGTCCGGAGCCGCTGAGCAGGCACTGGCTTCTGAGGAAGTTCTTAGCACTACTGATATTCGACACAAACCGACAAATTCTTTCACATCTTCAGTTCTGTCTGAAACTGCCAAGTTTCTAAGGCCAAAACTACTTGCTACACCTAAAAAAAATGATGACCCAAAATTGTGCACCTACTTCCTTGCCACAACATCAAATGCTTAAAATGGCAGAAGACCTTATTATGCTGATTAGGGGAAGTCAGCCTTCCCCTGCTATGAGAAAAAGAGACCTGTCCCCAGCAGCTTTAAATGACCAAGAGTCCGACGATGCTGAGGTATCTGATTATGAAGACATGACTTTATCTGCTTATGAGGATTCAGATGCAGAGGAATCCATTCCCTCTGCTTCTTCTCCAGAGGATTTTTCTTTTGGTGAAGCCTTACATACTTTGAGAGCATTTCCACTGGGAATGCCAAGACTATCCTCAGTCCAAAAAGAGACTCAGAGAATTTCTAGATTTGCCTCAACATAGGCCTTTAGCAATACCCCCAGTCCTGGATGTTGTGGATGATGTCTTTTTGGAATCCAGTTTAACTCCTGATACCTTACCCCCCTTGCTCCTAGGAAACCAGACAGGTACTACAGAGTTCTTGACTCTCACAAATTCCTCTTCCGCAAGCCAAGTCAGCAAGCATACTTTGCAATGTGGCTTTGATGCCCTAGAAGCATCTTGCAGGGCAGCAGTCACTGGTTCTGTACTGAGAATGCATGCTTGGCTTAAGGAGCAGCCCTTGCCAGACCATGTCAAATCAGCATTACTAGACGCTCCTTTGAACAAGGACAATCTGTTTGGCACCAAAGCAGAAAAGGTTCTTAGAAAGATGGAAGAAAAAGCTAAATATATGCAGACAGTCAAAGACTTCTTGCAAGTACAGCCTCCTAGATTCAGTAGGCATTGCCCCTCGAAACATTGGTGCTTTCCAGCCCCCTCAAGGCCATTTCAAACTAGACCCAGGAGAAACAGACCCCCCCAGACTACAGTCTCAGGGTATGCAGAGATCTGAGATCTAAGCAATGGAGTGCCTCTACTTCGAATACGGAGTGCTAAGCCACCCCCTTATGGAAAGAATTCACAATGACTTCTCTACTCCACTCCCCACCTCTGTCCATCTGCTTGTGCCCCTAGGAGGAAAACTTGCCCATCATGCAAAAAACTGGACTTCCCATCACCAAATACAGATGGGTCCTCAACATTGTATCCCAGGGGTACAAATTTTACTTCCACTCACTGCCAACCTGAAAAGGGTTCCCAGACCTTACTCCAAACCAGTGGGCAGAGGCACAAAACCAAGTTCAATCCCTACTCTCTCTAAGGTCAATTCAGCCTGTTCATGCAGAACAGTTAGGTCAAAGGTTTTATTCCAGACTTTTCCTGGTACCCAGAAAAGAGGGCACAGACACCCGATCCTAGATCTTTCAATTCTAAACACTTTCCTGGAGGTACCAAAATTCAGAATGCTCACCCTGCAGCAGCTTCTTCCTTTGTTGGCCAAAGATGCCTGGTTAGCCACCCTAGACTTAAAAGAAGCCTATCTGCACATCCCTATCAGAGACTCTTGCAGGAAATATCTACGATTCAGGGCAGGATCCATGCATTATCAGTTCTCTGCACTTCTCTTTGGCTTATCAGCTGCTCCCAGAGTATGCACAAAATGTCTGGCTCCAGCCATTGCCTACTGCAAATAGAGAAAAATTCAAATTTATCTGTACTTCGACGACTGCCTGATTCAGGGAGACAGACAGGAAATGCTGTTGCAGCACCTGACATTTGTAAAAACCTTCTAACCTCCCTGGGGTACACCACCAACGAAAAGAAATCAAAAGTAGTCCCCAGTCGAAAGATTGTATTCCTGGGAACAAGCTTGGACACAGCTTCCCATATGGCATCCCTTACTCCAGAAAAACAAGCCTATCTGACAGACTACTTCACTCAAATGACCACCAGAACCCAGCTTATGTGCAAGGAAAATCCTGCAAGTCCCTAGGGTTCATGGCCTTATGTATCCTACTAAGTCCATATGCCAGACTGCATATGAGCAAACTTCAGTGGTACTTAAAAAGTCTTTGGTGCCAACATTCTCAGGACCTGGAAACTTGTCATTCTTATCATACCTTGTCTAAGGACAGAGTTTCTTTGGTGGGCAGCAGCATGCAACCACAACAAGGGACTGCCCTTTACTCAACCCCACACTGTCCAGACCTTAACCACAGATGCATCAGACTATGCCAGGGGGGCACACCTGGACGACCACTGCATTCAGGGATACTAGAGCCCAAGTCAAATTCATCTGCCCATCAACCAAAAAGAGATGCTAGCTGTTCAGCACACTCTAACAGCTTTCAGATCCCTACTCTCACCAGGACCCTTGCTAATAAAAACAGAGAACACCACAGTTATGTGGTACATCAACAAGTAGGGGGGAACCTACTCTTCCCCACTTTGCAGGCTAGCCGTGGCCCTGTGGAACATGGCCTTGGACATGCAGGTCCATCTGCCAGCTCAATTCCTGCCAGGCAAGCAAAACTCACTGGCAGATGACTTGAGCAGAAATCTCCTAGACGCACATAAGTGGCAATTAGAGCCCAGCACCTTCAGCCTTCTGATTCAGAAATGGGGAGCCCAGAGGTGGATCTCTTTGCCTCCCCCTGCAATCACCAGCTCAGCAAATTCTGCACCAGGGCGCCTCACAGCAGGGCCTGGAAAGTGGATGCCCTAGCCTTCCAGTGGGTAAATCTCTTAATCTATGCATTTTCCCCCTCTGCCCCTTCTCTCAAGAATATTGCTCAAGATAAGACAGGGCAGACGAAGGACAATTCTGATTGCCCCGGACTGGCCACGCCAGCACTGGTACCCACTCCTGTGCAGCCTGTCACTGGTACCACCCTGGCACCTACCCCAGAGCCCTCAACCCTGCTCACTCAGCAAGGGGGGGGGGCAGATCTTGCATCCGCAACTGCAAATCCTAAATATTGCAACCTGGCTTATTCCATGAATTCTCCCCCAGTGACCAGCCTAAGCAAGCAGGTGCTGGACGTCATTCTTGAAGCCAGAAGACCCAGTACAAGGAAATCCTATGCTGATAAGTGGAAGAAGTATTGCTCCTGGATTCAATCTAAAGGAGAGGACATGACTCTGCCCTCCCTTCCTCTAATCCTGGATTACTTAGCGGATCTACTCCACAGAGGCATTTCCTTCTCCTCCATTAAGATTCATGCCTCTGCCATCTTGACTCATTACAACTCTGAGCCACCCCTATTCTCTCACCCTCTCATCATATAGCTCCTGAGAGAGGCAGACAAGGCCACCAAGGAGAGCACCCCACCCCTGCTTTTGGGACCTTAACTTTGTACTGGAAAAGCTCATACTACCCCCTTTTGAGCCTGCAGCGTCAGCAGACTTAAAATTCCTCTCTTGGAAAACAGCATTGCTCTTGGCCATCAATTCAGCGAGAAGAGTGTCTGAGCTACAAGCACTTACGGCAGTGGAACCCTTCATTATTTTTCATGCTGACAGGGTCTCCCTAAGGACTAATCCTTCCTTTATGCCCAAAGTGGTGTCCAGCGTGGCTGTCAACCAATCTATCCATTTGCCAGCCTTCTTTCGTAATCCTCAAAATAAATGGAAAGGATCCTGCACTCCTTGGACGTGCACAGACAGCTCAGATTTTACCTTGATAGGACTAAGCCCTTCAGGAAATCTGACCAGTTATAACTCAGATGTTCTTCATTCCACATTGCTGCAGTCCTAACTATTGGGTAGTCCGCTGTCCAGTCGGCCCGAATACCAAAGTATATGGCTGACGTCGGTCAGGGCGCATTAGACTGACGTCAGTACGTCAGGGTACTAATGAGCATGACCGACGTCATATCCTCAGTCTTTTTTGCCGCATGGTCCGATGCAGAAGCAATTTTGCGAGTGCAGGTTGGCATTCTGAAAGTTTCTGAAGCCAGAGTTTCAGACCGAATCAAAGTTGGCTAAGTACCCCGTTGGGGAATATTTTGGTTTTTTCTTGCCTCAGTATTTAACCGGATGTCAGAAAAAGTGAATAACTGTATTTCTTGTGGGAAACAGATACCTCATAGGGATTACCATACTTTGTGTATACCTTGTTTAGGGCCTGAGCACGACGTTGTTGGATGCCGCTCTTGTGCTAGATTTAACAAACGCACTATTAAGAGAAGGTTAGACTGTGCCAGGTTAGTGTTTGGGAAGCGTTGTAATTATAAAATGCCGTCGGATGCTCCGACGCCGGCTTCGGCTAAAAAACGCAAGGACAAAACAGCAAAGCCTAGAGTGGAAGAACCGACAGTCCCAGACGTCGGTTCTTTCGAGGGCTCAGTGGAGCCGGAGGTTTTGCCAGGTGTTTCTTTGGAGTCTCAGGGAGAGACTTTACTGTTACAGGATGTATCCTCTCAGGAAGTAGGCCAGGCTGAGGGGGCTTCTCAGGTGGCTGTTCTTCCCTCTCTTCCTAAGGTGGTTAGAGCCTCCCCTTCTGTTTCCAAGGCTTCTTTGAGGGGCAGGCCGAGTTTTGCTTCAGTGGGGGTTTCTCCTAGTGCTTCAGGGTCTTTGCCTAAGAAACATATGCTTAAAATGGCAGAGGATTTGATTACTATGATAAGGGTTCTATGCCCCCTCCTGATAAGAGGCCTAGGGTGGAACCTGAGTTTGAGAGTTTTGAGCAATGCTCGGAGGCTTCTGAGTCTTCGGCTGAAGACTTGCAGGAGTACCCTCCTTATTCTGATTCTGATGTGGATGATTCTACTCCTTCAGCTTCTCCTCCTGAGGATTTTTCATTTTCAGAGACTCTGCATTCCATGAGGGAGCATTTTAAATGGGAAGGTCAAGATTTCTCTGATTCCAGGAAAAGGCTTAGGGAATTCTTGTTTTTACCCCAGCATAGGCCTTTAGCTATACCTCCTGTTTTGAATGTGGTGGAAGATGTTTTTGCAGAGGCTTCCCTGAATCCTGATTCTTTGCCTCCTGCCCCAGTTAAACCGGATAGGTATTATGGGGTGCCTGAAGCTCATAGGTATCTTTTTAAGAGTCCTAGGGCAGACCCGGAAACTGTCTCTCAGGGGCCTAAAGGTGTGAAGGCCTCAGTTGTTAAAAATCCTGTCCCTCCTGATAAAGAGGCAAGGGCTTTGGATAGATGGGGAAAGAAAGTGTATACTTCTTCCACTTTAGCCATGAGGGCGTTGAATTGTCAGTTTCACATGTTAAAATATCAGAATTATCTTCTTTCACAGTTGAAATCTAAGGTGGATGCTCTGGCGGAAGGTATTGAGTGTAAAGAGTTGCAGGATTTAGTTCATGTGTCTGAACAGGTGGGTAAACATTCCTTGCAATGTGGTTTTGATGCTGTGCAAGCCTCCTCCAGGGTGGCTGCCACTGGTTCTGTTCTTCGTAGGCACGCCTGGTTGAGAGATCAGAATTTAGCTGAGCATGTTAAGACACGGATTTTGGATGCTCCTTTGCAGTCTGATGTGTTGTTTGGTTCGCCTGTAGAAGCAGTTTTGAAGAAAATGGAGGACAAGGCTAAGTCTATGCAAACTGTTAAAGATTTTTTGCAGGTGCAGCCTCCGAAGTTTAGTAGAAATTGGCCTGCTAAGGGATGGACTTATCCTGCTTATGATTCCCAGTCTAGGGGTAGGTCTAGACGTGGTAGGGGCAGAGCTCAGGGTTCTTTTAGGCCTAGGACAGGGGCTTCCCCTGCTCAGACTTCTGGTGAGGGCAGGGGTCAGTCCTTTCGTAAGCAGACCCAATGACCTGCCTTTTCAGCTGCCAGTTCATTCTCGCCTGGCAGCACCGTTGGGAGGAAGACTGTCTCTTTTCAAATAAAATTGGGATTTAATTACCCAAGACAGATGGGTTCTGGATATCATTCACCACGGTTACAGGTTTTATTTCCATACCTTGCCTCCTTTCAAAGGCATGCCAGACATTCCTCCTCTACAAAGACAAGAGGCTCACAAGCAAATTTCTCTGTTACTCCAAATAGGGGCCATTCAGCCGGTTCCTGTGCCAGAAAGGGGCCTAGGATTTTATTCTCGCCTGTTCCTAGTACCGAAGAAGGGGAACACGTGGAGACCAATTTTGGATTTATCTATCCTCAACACTTATCTGGACATTCCCAAGTTCAAAATGTTGACGTTACAACAGCTTTTACCTCTGCTGGGCAAAGATCACTGGATGGTAACTTTAGATCTCAAGGAAGCTTACCTTCATGTGCCTATAAGACTAAGTTGCAGAAAGTATCTGCGTTTCGAGCTGGAAATTCTCATTATCAGTTCTCTGCATTGCCCTTTGGCTTATCTACTGCGCCCAGAGTATTCACAAAGGTTCTGGCTCCAGTGATAGCTTATTTCAGGCTAAAAGGAATTCAAATCTATCCTTACTTGGACGATTGCCTGATTCTGGCTCAAGAAAAGGAAGACCTTCTACAGCATTTGGAATATGTCATAGCAGTGCTAAGATGCCTAGGGTATTCTGTGAACGAAATAAAGTCCAGTCTAGTACCCTCTCAAGACATGTGCTTTCTGGGTGTGAGACTGAATACAGCAGCCCAGATGGCCTTTTTAACCCCGGACAAACAAAAGAATCTTTCCAGTTACTTCCATCAGCTATCTCTTCAGTCCGGGCTGACTGCAAGGACAGTCCTTCAAGCCTTAGGGTTCATGGCATCTTGTATTCTGGTGCTTCCCAATGCCAAACTGCATATGAGGAAGCTACAATGGTATCTCAAAAATGTATGGACACAGCACTGCCAGGATTTGGACACTGTCATTCAAATAATACCTTGCATTCAAAAGGAATTTTTGTGGTGGGCTCAGGAATGTCACCTAAACAAGGGACTCTCTGTGACCCGGCCAGAGGCGAGTCAAATTCTAACGACAGATGCCTCAGACATTGCTTGGGGAGCTCATCTAAATGGAAAGTGGATACAAGACAAGTGGCCTGCCAGACTACAGCATCTACACATCAACATGAAGGAGATGTTAGCAGTCCAGTTTGCATTAATGGCTTTCAAGGAGTTACTTCTTCCAGGGCAGGTGTTGATTCTAACAGACAACACAACTGTCATGTGGTACATCAACAAACAAGGGGGAACACATTCTTACCCATTGTGCAGGCAAGCAATGATTTTATGGGAGACTGCGCTCAGCTTGCAACTAACTCTTCAGGCAAGGTTTCTGCCGGGAGCACAGAACTCCTTAGCAGATGTGTTAAGCAGACAAATCATGGATCCCCACGAGTGGAAACTGGATCTTCATGTATTTCAAAAGTTGACAGTGTCCTGGGGAACTCCAGACATAGATCTGTTCGCTTCTCCACTAAACCACCAGCTGCCAAAGTTTTGCACAAAGAGGTTTCATCACACAGCTTGGAAAGTGGATGCTCTTTCTTTCAGTTGGAAAAATCTTCATGTGTATGCTTTCCACCTCTGCCTCTTCTTCCAAAGGTGCTTCTAAAGGTCAGACAAGACAAGCCAAGGATGATTTTAATAGCTCCAGATTGGCCTCGGCAGCACTGGTACCCATTACTGAGGAGTCTGGTAAAGAAGCCTCCATGGCCTTTACCCTTGATTCCACACCTGTTGTCTCAGAGAGACGGTCACCTGCTCAATGTCAAGCTTCACTCTCTTCATCTAACAGCCTGGCATATTCTGTTTTGAAAGACAGCAGGTCTCAACTTCCTCAACAAGTTTTAAATGTGATTATGGAAGCCAGGAGACCTAGTACAAGGAAAGTGTACGCAGAAAAATGGAAGAGATTTTTATTTTGGAGTGCAGCAAACAATTTGGAGATTTCTGAGCCAAATTTGAGTGTGGCTCTTCAATATCTTACTGAGTTATTGGACAAAGGTTTGTCTTTCTCTTCCATTAAGATTCATGCTGCAGCAATTTCAGCTCACTATGATTGTGACCCACCGCTGTTTTCGCATCCTTTGTTCAAGCAATTTCTTAGAGGGGCAAAGAATATAAGACCCCCACGTAGAGCTCCTACTCCTGCTTGGGATCTCAATTTTGTGTTGGAGAAACTTACTCTACAACCTTTTGAGCCTGCGGCTACTACTGAATTGAAATACTTGTCATGGAAGACTGCTTTTTTGTTAGCCATTACTTCTGCAAGAAGGGTTTCTGAGTTGCAGGCCCTTATGGCAGTGGAGCCTTTTTTGATTTTTCATAAGGATAGAGTATCTTTACGTACTAATCCTTCCTTTATGCCTAAGGTGGTTTCTAGTGTGGCTTTAAACCAAACTATTAATTTGCCTACTTTTTATGCAGATCCCCAAAATAAAGGGGAAAAGATTTTGCACACTTTAGATGTACACAGGCAATTGCGTTATTATTTGAGCAGGACTAAGGATTTTAGGCAGTCTCAGCAGTTGTTTGTTTCTTTTGCTTTGAGTTCTCAGGGCAAGCCTGTGTCAAAACAAACTATTTCTAGATGGATTGGGTGCTGCATTACATTTTGTTATTCCCATCATGGCAAGGAGATTCCAGCTGGGATTAGGCCTCATTCCACTAGGGCTACTGCCACTTCAACAGCATTTCTGAGGGGGGTGGCAACTAAGGATATTTTGGAGGCAGCTACTTGGAGTTCAGTGCATACTTTCTCTAAGCATTATCACCTTCCTCTCTACTCTAAGTCTAGGGCTGGTTTTGCCACTGCTATTTTGCAGGGCATGTTGTCAGTTCCTGCTTCCTTATGATTTGCCAGCCTCCCTTACCTCTGCTTTGGGATTCTACCCAATAGTTAGGACTGCAGCAATGTGGAATGAAGAACATAGTACAGTTTTGTACCTACCATAAATGTAGATGTTCGAGGATCCACATTGCTGCAGTCCAATTTACCCTCCCTCCTTCCCTCTGTGTTTAGGGGTGGTTGTGTAGGTGAGGTTATATTCTGCTAATTTTGTATATTTTGTATATATATTTTGGTGCAGGTATGTTGGGAGTTTTTGGTTTTTGGCCTTATCTTTTCAGGGTCTTCTGACATCTGGGGCAAGAAAAGACTGAGGATATGACGTCGGTCATGCGCATTAGTACCCTGACGTACTGACGTCAGTCTAATGCGCCCTGACCGACGTCAGCCATATACTTTGGTATTCGGGCCGACTGGACAGCGGACTACCCAATAGTTAGGACTGCAGCAATGTGGATCCTCGAACATCTACATTTATGGTAGGTACAAAACTGTACTTTTTGCACCAGGGGCAGAAGGCAAGGCCATTTCAAAATGGACAATTACCCAATGGATAGCGCACTGTATCCATTTCTGCTACAAACACCATGGGAAACCACCCCCTCAGGGGGTCAGAAGTCATTCCACTAGGGCAACTTCTACCTCTACAGCATTCCTCAGGGGAGTCCCTACCAGGGACATTCTGGAGGCTGCTACCTGGAGTTCTGTACACATTCACCAAGCATTACCACCTGCCTATATTTTCCAAATCCAGGGCGGGATTTTCAACTGCAGTCCTGCAGGGCATTCTAGCCAGCCCAAACACTTCTTGACTGCCTCCACCCTTTCTACAACTTTGGGAATCAATCCAAGTGTGATGACTGCAGCAGTGAAACACGAAGAACATAGTACAGCTGTGTGTACACTTACCATAAATGTAGATGTTCGAGTGTATTCACTGTTGTGTAGTCCTGGTTTCCCTCCCTGCAGCCCCCTGCGCTCTCTGTCTCTCTCCTCTCTGTGTATACTACTCATCCCTTGCAGGGATATTAGTATTTACTTTTTACTGGAGGTGATTTTTTTCCATCATAGCTTAGCTCCCTGTTGGGGGCTCCTGACATTTGGGGCAAGAAAATCTGATGCAGTGGCGTCCGCTGCCTGTTTTTATACCCCTGACGACCTGACGTCAGACCTGGAGCGACAGCAACCAACGCAGAAATGCTAAGTCTCTGGTATTCGGGCCGACTGAAGGCTTACCTGCAGGCAGATGACCCAAGTGTGATGACTACAACAGTGAATACACTCGAAAATCTACATTCATGGTAAGTGTACACAACTGTACTTTTTGTAGTTGGTAAATTAAATGTCTAATAGCTTTGGCATACTGTTCTGAAATGTAGCTGCTTGCATTTTTTTTTTTTAACTCAGTTGATTAGTGTGTGTGTGTGTGTGTGTGTGTGTGTGTGTGTGTGTGTGTGTGTGTGTGTGTGTGTGTCTGTGTATTATTGGGGTTTTCTGCATCGAAATGTTGTGATTTACATGCTAATATGCAATGTTTTTCTATCTAGATTTATAAATCCACAAAATGCAATGATATGCGCCAAACAGGATATTGTCCTAGAGGGCCGTTTTGTGCATTTGCTCATGTAGAACGTAAGTAATGTTTATCTTAATGCCTACAGTCTTCGCTTGTTAAGCGGAGGATGCTATACCATATATAGTTAGTGTAATCTGCTTAATAAATATTTAGAACTGTAAGATTGTTCTAAATGTTTACTTGTTCATCTTGTCATTTTATTTAGCCATTAGTAGAAAGGGCACTGAATTTTTTTTTTTTTTGGTTCTTAAATAAGTTGGGGGAGTCTGTTTGTGGTTAAAATCCTCCCCACCCCCCTCCTGTCAAGCTCATGGACATTAGTTTTGTGTCCATGCAGAATGCAGCTTTAACTCTCACAGTTTTGCTTCTACACTGAATTATTTTTTATTAGTTACTAGGTAGAAAAGTGTGTGTGTGTATGTATATGTATATGTATCTATGTATTAATTATCCACTGAATTCTTAAATAAGAGTTTCCAAGTTTCTCCTGAACACATATGATTCCAAGGTAAGACTTTTTAGCAAATCCTTGGTGCATGTTATGTATACAGAATTGTGCAGTTTGTCGTGGATGCATATCATACTCTGTTCTAAAACCTCAACAAGGATAGATAGCTTGCTCGTGGAGTAAGTATAAATTAGCATTGTGTCAATTTGTTCTGCAACCTCAATGGTATTCCATATATTAGTCAGTGGTGGTTGTGGAACCACCCTTACTGTGATGTAGGATCTACATCTTTGACTTGTTTTGTAATATTGCAACTATTCTGCAGGTGACTGTGGATGTGGAGATTGTCATCCCTCCCTCCCAACATTTCATGATAGTATGTCCATTTTATAAATTTGACGAGCAACCCCCCCCCCCCCAGTAAAGAAATGGTGTGTTTACTGGAGTTCCATGTATGACTGACCGATGATATTCAAGCTTGCCTGTGTTACTGTACAACATTACATTTTTCTAGTATGTTCTTTATCCCAGCCTATTAAGTTACCCTCAGTCCAGAAGATATGCATCTCGTAACCCCACTTCTCTTGCGTTTATATTCTAGCCCTGAACAGCATTAGTATGTCTGCCATATCTCTTTTCTCTTTTTCCCCTTGCATATGTGCTTGCCACGAGCTCACTCTGATAGCTTCACATTTGTCAGTTGTATCTGTATGCAAAGCAGTGGAAAATGCTTTTATGCTTGCAATCTCATGCCTGGCATAGGTGATGCTGTACATAAGATTAATGTACCTACCCCTTTCTTTTGCTAACCCTTAGTCCTGCACACGGCATTTCTAACTTTTTGCTTCACACCATGCTGCCCTGTGATATGTCAGGGCAGGTCACACACACTACGGATGCACTGTGTAGTTCATTCAGGGAAAAATCAAGCTTATTGTCCACTCCAGTACTGTCCGCCAACCAGCAGTTAAGGGGGCCGTGCTCATTTAGACAGCATTGGAATATGCAAAGAACTCAGTAGTGGGTTTAGAAACTCTGAATACTCTAGTAATATATAATGTGATCCATTAGCATGGAACTCATTGAATAAATGTTATCTGTGCTTGACTTTGTAAGTCATTTTTGGGACAGTGATTAGAAAAGATTAGCACCTGAACTCCAGATAGACGCCATTCATCTTTGGGGGGGGGGGTCATGAGCATAATTAAGGCATCAAGGTAGCACGAAAATCAGTGTAGACCTTCCTGTACTCTACAGTACTCTTGAAATATGGCCCTGTTTATATATCTATTGACTTGTTACATTTTTTTCACTGCTGCAATGTAATTCAGTCCTGAAATGCTAATTTCCAGTGCATAGGATGCTGTGAGGTTAGGCTCATCTCATCCTCACACCAGAGTGGTCAGTAGGTTGAGTAGCTTGTGCTATGTTCATTTTTTCTGTTTTAGTGTAGTCAGTTTGTGTTACTCTCAGCCACGTGACTTCCAGAGAAGTGCATACAGTAGAAAGATATTTCCTTTAGTTATGGATATTTACTGCTTCTTGTAAAGATTAATTATTGTGAATTTTGTTTCTTTTGAGTGCATTCTTGGATTCCCCCCGAGGCTGATGACATACTTGAAACTTTTCAGCCATTATTCTTGTGGTCTATAGATTCCAAACAATGATGAAAGTATGAAAACCCTCCTGACTGAGCTGAGGGACACCTGTTTCTTCAGCATTCTTTGTGGTTTGACTTCTCCTGGTGGACTTGAGCCAAACCTGAGTACCACAGGAAAATGGAAAAGCTAGGAAATCAGTGCCTGTAGTGAACTGGCCAGAGTACAAAAGCCCCAGTAAATTTTAATTTAATTTAATTTCAATGCTTGCTTTTACGTTTTTGACTACATTGAGGAGCTCAAGGCAAGCTGTTGCTCTTTGCCTAATTCTTTCACACTTTCAGCTGTCAAAGCACCTCAGGATTAAGGTCGTTATCTTGCCAGGCTTCACCAAAGATGATGACTGTGTTATATATAGCCAGATAGTATTTCCCCAGGTTCCCTCCATTGGTAAGCAAGAAATTCAAGCTCATGAAGAAGGCCCTTCCTTGCCAGAACTTTTTTTTTTTTTTTTTTTTAAAGGAACTTACAGCTTTAGGTGAACTAGTGAGAATTTCTGAATGCATGGAGAACTTCTTGTGGACTGGGAGTCTGCCTCATGAATGTTCACCCAAAGTGCTTGCCCTCACCTTTTTTTTGAGTACACGTGGTTTGCAAGAGAATAAATGGTAGCATGCTTAAGGTTCAACACCTCCCCCACCCTTCCATCTGTACTCTAAACCTTGAACTTTGGGTACCTTGCCCTGGCTAAAAGGAGATGTATTACTAAGCATGCCATCTGCTTTAGGTGTCAGAGGAGGAGGAGGAGGAGCTGGATCTTACATACTCCAAGACAGATTCTTTTTTTGCACACTTCCCTATAAAAAAATAGCTATTTTAGTGAAATCCTTGGTCTTATGAGGAGTTTTTTTTAAGTGAGGATCAAAAGGGCTGCATTTAATTCTCACAACCTAAACCAACAGCAATCCCCCCTCCCCCAGCATTTGAGGAAACATTCGAAAACTTAATTCTGGAATCAGGTTGTCTGCATCCAGCTTTCAAAAAGCTAGATACTGTTTTACATTTTACAAGATGGGGGGACTGGACAAAGTACCTTTAATGGTCGTCTTCCTTGAAGCTGTCTGAATATCCAAACCTGGCTCTTTCTGTTGACATCCTTTTTAATGAGATGGAGAGCAGGATGTTCTATGGGACAGCAAATCATCTTTTGCCAATTGCAAATGATGCATTAGGGAGAATTTTTTGAGGCAGTCTGAGAAATTAGCAAAAATCATTGCAGACACCTCTTTTTTTTTTTTTTTTTTCCTGAAGATGGGAAGGACCAAATTCTTGATACAGTTTTAGAGAAACTTTTGTTTGGCACTTTGGTATTCCTGCCTTTTTTTTTTTAAGGAAAGGCAAAAAAAAAAAAAAAAAGAAAAAAAAAAAGAGCAATTTTTCAGCTATTCCAATTTTCCACATAATTATCAATGTTCATCAGTTATGTAAAGTTAGCTACCTGTCCAGCAATCCTCTTGTTGTAAGCCTGCTAAATCAAAGCATTACAAAATCATCAGACTCCAAATGATGAGTAAGTTGGTATCTGTTTAGATTGCTATTATTATAAATAATTATTGAAGGTTTCACCATATGTATTTGTGTTTGCAAACAGATCCTAGTTTTTTTTACATACTACTGCAATCATTTTAATTACAGTCCTTTGGGGGGACGGGGAAATTTAGATATTAATGTTGCATATCTGTATTCCCCCAAAACAGGATTGCGGTTTTCCTTAGCTTTTTTTATGCTTCATGTATAAGCAGTGTGTTCAATAATCCAGGGCCAAGCCAATGCTAGCATGTTGGGGCCCTGCCCCAGAGGATGCAAGGTGTGACCATGTTGCTGCCATGCCCCATTCCCTGTCAAGATCACCCAGCACCCTTTAACGATCACTTTATAAAGTGTTAGAACACTCAGCACGTTACAAAGACTTGTAGTGCTGCTAGCACTGCATCAAGAGATATACACGCTGACTGGCATTTAGTATCAATGTTACCTTATGACAAGTCTGAGTACTGCATCAAGGTAGCCACTCTCACAGAGGTAAACGCGCACACTGATTGGTGTTTAGTAACAATGTTTACATTATGACAGGCCTCTGTACCGCATCAAGGTAGCCAGTCCCACAGAGGTACATAAAGACACTCCCACAGGCTCCCACAGACAGGATAGAGGCGCACCATAACAAGATCGAAACAAAACTACAGCAAGACTGAATAGAGATCATCACAAGACAAAGACAACACTATAGCAAGACTGAAATACACAAGACACATTAGACAAACAGACTCTACCACACAAAACAGAAAGATAGCTGCAGGCATTCAGAGCAGTCAGACTGCAGAGGCACCCATGACAACCATGAGACAGACATAGGAAAGACTACAGACACACAAGACATACAAGAGAAAGCCACAGGGATTACATAGACTTCAGACAGTTTCAAACCTTTAGAGAAATGGTTGAAGTCAAAAAGCACACAGAAGAAAAGAAAGATGCTGGGGATTGCAGAGACTACAGACAGACTCAAACCCAAAGAGAAACATGTGAAGTGAAAACACATAGATGACAGACACCAGAATGTCCTTTATCTTCAGTGTGCCATTCCTAGCTGACCTTGCCTCACAATGAATCCTGCCACACCTAGCTGTCCTTACCTCATAACGAATACTGCCGCTCCTGTTAACTCAACAGGTTCTGCCTCTCCTAGCATCCGTTACCTCAACTAATCTGGCTATGTTTTGCATCCTCCTTGTCCTACTTCGTCCTGCCTGCTGGAGTAAGCAAAGTCAGAGTGAATACACAGCAAATTGTACAATTATACAAACCAGGCTAAGGTGCAACCTGAAATTTACTGATGCACAGTATCCTAAAAGATTACTGGATGGAAAGATATGCATATACTTGGAGTTTTAATGGTATCTTACGAATTTTCTTCCAGACAAGTCTTTGGTGAGACTGCTGTATGATAAATCTTGTCCCACGTCATGCTCAATTGAGAGCACAGCTAAACCTGAAAGTCTTTGTCTCATTGATTGAACATAGGTTTGTCTTTGTGTTTCAGTTTGGAAATGCTGCGTGCTACAGTATCTGCTGTAACAGGTGCAGTCAAATAAATGAAACATAAGTATTTATATAGATGTCCTGTAAGTTGTTACAAGTTAGGGAATTTAACACGGGCAGTGGGGATTCAATTTCAAGCATTCGAGAGAAGTTTTCCATTTGTCTCCAAGGTCATAGTCAGTGTCACAGTGGCCACTTGTATCTGCCAGTTTTTTCAGACCCTTGCACTTGTTGGGTCAGGGTGTCTTCCTCAACTTCACTCAAGTTTTAGTATTTGATAAAAATTCAAAGGCCTTATCAAACCCTGAAAGCTGCTCAGAATGGTCAGTAAGTGACTGTATTGTGTCCAACAGACCATTGAAGAACTCCACACATAGTTTAACCATTGGATCCTATGCCATCTCATCCATTCCTTTATAGTCAAAGAGATGCTTTACTTTCCTCTTCCTCTTTTCTTGAAGTCTGGTGCTAACATCCAGTTTTTCTGAGATCTTGGAGGCATCTGACGCATTGAAATCCTCTTGCTCTCCCTAATTCCTCTGCAAGCCTATAGTTGACACCAGCATTTTGCTTGTACAATTCGCCTCTGTCAGCACCTCAAACCAAGCCACTAAATATACAATGAATTGATATGACAAAAGTTCTGAGCACAGCCCCCTTGTGTGTTATGTTGCAGTGTCACTTGTATGTAAAACTTCACCTGTCTCCTAAAATGGTTCCACAGTTTCCTTCAGCTGAAATCCTATTGCCTTGATGGAGTCTGTCTTGCATTCCCAGAGAGTCTCAGTGGCTTCATAGTGATGTTTACGTTTTGTTTCAGGATCTGCCATTGGCTTGTTCATGCTGTACAGAATACGTAAATGTTCTACAGACATCTAAAAAGACAATGCTGCCTGTAGTGATGAATGTGCTCCATCACTAACTGTAAAATTTAAGTTATGAAAGCAGATGACACATAGAAAGCCCTTGAATGAATCTCTTTTATCTGGGCCTGCACTCCAATTTGTTTCTCTTTTGTACTGTTGGCATTGTTATATCCTTGTCCTCAACCGTCATTAATGTGCACTTAATGTTGCAGAGTCTGAAGAAGTGCTTCCTTAAGTTCTGCTCTGGTGGTATCATTCGCAGGCACATGTCCCATAAAGTGTTCCATATGTTACAAATGTTCACCATGAAGAAATCAAACTGTGACAGAAGCTGCATGTGGCTCAAGAAATTGCTACTGCCATGGATGTACAGGGCAGTGCTTGTATCACAGAATGCCTTGTTCCATTCTGCCAGCTATGGGACAATAACTACAATGCGTTCTAACATACCACACCAGAGAGTTCTCTTTTTCAGCCACTGCTTGATGTTCATCGTGCATACAGCTGCAGTCATTACAGATGGGTTATCCTGCCGTCAGGCGGGTCCTCGGTCGGCCGAATTCCAAAGTCTAGGTCCGGCGTCGGTTGTCGTCGCTTCTTCCCTGACGTCAGTGTGGCAGGGGTATAAAAGAGGCAGCCGACGCCATCTTCTCCAGTCTTTCTTGCCGCGCGGTGCCCGAAGCAGAAGCAGTTCGCAAGTGCCGGTCGGCCAGCTCCTGAGATTTACGAAAATATTTCAGCCGAAGTCTTCTTGAAAGCTAAGTACCCCGTTGGGGAAACTTTTCTTGCCTCAGACCTATGTCAGACAAAGTTAATAATTGCATTTCATGTGGGAAGCAAATACCGCATAAGGATTTCCACTCTTTCTGTATACCCTGCTTAGGCCCAGACCACGACATCTCGGCTTGCTGTTTTTGTGCTAGATTCAACAAGCGCACTATTAAGCGCCGGGTGGAGTTCGCCCTTCACTATTTTGGTAAAAAATTTAATTATATTATGTCGTCGGATACTCCAACTCCAGTTTTGAGTAAAAGACGCAAAGATAAGGACCGACATATGAGGTCCGCACCGACTACTGACACCACGCTAAGGCCGACTACCGGTTCTCAGCGAGGCGCCTACGCAGCCCCTGAGTACCGATGACACTACATTGCCGGTGTCTTCATTACCCGAGGTTGCAGGCTCCTCGGTCCCCATTTCTACTGCAGATACCGACGCCACTCTTGGCGGGGAAACTCAGAGTTTAGACAGGCCTGCCATTTCTCAAGGTGTCTTCAGGCTTTCCTCCTTCTCTATTAAAGCTTTTACTAAATCTAAAGCAGCCATAAAAACCAAAAAACAGGGACCTCAGACACCCTCTCAAGGTCCCATGCCTAAAAAACAGATGCTCAAAATGGCTAAGGATTTGATTACTCTTATCAGGGGTTCTCAACCCCCCACTGACAAAAGGCCCAGATTAGAGGAAGACTACCCTTCCTCAGATCAAGCCTCTATTACCTCTGAACATTCTGAGGACCAGGATTATGCCTATTCCCCTTTCGAAGACTCTGATGCAGAGGAGTCTATTCCCTCGGTCTCCCCCCCTGAGGACTACTCTTTTGGGGAAACCCTACATACATTGAGGGAACACTTTAACTGGGAATGCCAAGATTACTCAGATTCCAAGAAAAGGCTCAGGGATTTTCTTTTGCTCCCCCAGCATAGGCCCCTGGCTATTCCTCCTGTTTTAGATATATTGGATGATGTGTACACAGAAGCCAGCCTTAATCCAGATTCTTTGCCTCCAGCTCCTGTTAAACCAGACGGGTATTACCGGGTTCCTGATTCTCACCAATTCCTATACAAAAGCCATACTGCTGACCCAGAAACTATTTCACAGGGTCCCAAGGGAATTAAGGCCTCTACTGCTAAAAACCCATTACCTTCAGAGAGAGATTCCAGAGGTTTAGAAAGGTGGGGGAAAAAGGTGTACACCTCGGCCACTTTAACCATGAGGGCATTAAACTGTCAGTTCCATATGTTAAAGTATCAACAGTTTTTGTTATCTCAGTTGAAAAGCAAAATGACACAACCAGAACAACCAGATTTAAGAGTTGCAGGATTTGTTGCATGGTGCAGAGCAAGTGGGTAAACATACCTTGCAGTGTGGTTTTGATGCTTTAGAGGCCTCATGTAGAGCTGCTGTTACGGGGTCTGTTATACGTAGGCATGCTTAGCTCAAAGAGCAAGCCTTACCAGATCATGTCAAAGCTAAATTATTAGATGCACCTCTTCAAAAAGATGTATTGTTTGGTGTTAAAGCTGAGGAGGTACTAAAGAAAATGGAGGAAAAAGCGAAATCAATGCAAACAGTGAAAGATTTCCTGCAGGTACAACCTCCACGTTTCAGCAGAAACTGGCCTTCAGAAAATTGGTCCTTTCCAGCCACGGACAGACCTCAAAGGGGCAGATACAGACGCCCAAGGGGTAGAGGGCAACCTCAAGGATCTTTCAGAGCCAGACAGTGGCAAGCACCAACCCCAAGAGGTGGAGAAGGTAGATCACAGTCATTTAGAAAACAGACACAATGACTTCCCCCTATTCCTGCCAAGCAAAGCTTTAATGGCAGCACCTTTGGGCGGAAAACTGGCATTATTCTCAAAAAAATTGGCATATTGTTACAAAAGACAAATGGATTCTGGACATTATAGACAGAGGCTACAGGTTCCACTTTCACACCCTTCCACAAATGAGAGGCATGCCAAACCTGCCACAAAATCAAAGGGCAGTGGCACAAAAACAAATTTCAGCTCTCATGGACATGAAAGTGATTCAAGAGGTACCTGCAAAAGAACAAGGTCAAGGGTTTTATTCCAGACTATTCCTGGTACCAAGGAAAGACAAAAGATTGGAGACCTATCTTAGACCTATCCATCCTAAACACATATCTACAGGTACCAAAATTTAAGATGCTCACATTACAGCAGCTTCTTCCCATGCTGGGCAAGGAGTCTTGGCTGGTAACATTGGACCTCAAGGAGGCATACCTGCATGTCCCTATCAGACAAGATTGCAGAAGATACCTCAGATTTCTTGCAGGTTCAACCCATTATCAATTCTCTGCATTGCCCTTTGGCTTATCTACTGCGCCCAGAGTGTTTACGAAATGCCTGGCATCAGTAATCGCCTTCTGCAGACTACGAGAAATACAAATCTTACCCATATCTGGACAACTGCCTGATCCAAGCGGACAGCAAGGACATACTATTGAAACACCTGGCGTTTGTAATAAAACTGTTGAACTTTCTGGGATACACAGTCAACAAAAAGAAATCAAAACTAATACCCTCTCAACAAATAATTTTCCTGGGTGCCAGCTTGAATACAACCACCCAGATGGCCTACCTCACGCCAGACAAACAAGGGCAACTGTCTCAATACTTCAGCAAAATGGCAACCTTCACCAGGCTGACTGCAAGGAAAGTCCTGTAGGCTCTGGGATTCATGGCATCTTGCATCCTACTAATCCCATGTGCAAAGCTGCATATGAGGAAACTTCAATGGTACCTAAAAAACTTATGGTCTCAACACAGCCACAGCTTGGAAACAATTATACCACTCATTCCATGCCTTCAAAAGGAATTTCTGTGGTGGGCTCAAGCATGCCAAAGAAACACAGGTCTCCCTTTCTGTGTACCTCAAGCAACTCAAATCATCACAACAGACACCTCAGACTACGCCTGGGGAGCACACATGACAGATCAGTGCATTCAGGGAAAATGGTCGCAAAAAGAGAAGCACCTACACATCAACCAAAAGGAAATGCTAGCCGTGCAAAATGCTATTATGACCTTCAAAGACCTACTGCATCCAGGCCAGCTATTGATAAGGACAGACAACACCACAGTGATGTGGTACATAAACAAACAGGGGGGAACTCGTTCATACCCCCTGTGCAGGCAAGCCATGACCCTATGGAACACAGCACTGGAATTGCAAATTCAACTACAGGTACAATTCCTGCCAGGGAAGGAAAACACACTGGCAGACAGCCTAAGCCGAAATATGACAGATCCACACGAATGGAAGTTGCATCCTCAAGTTTTCACAAAGATAACTCAGGCATGGGGACAGCCAGACATAGATCTCTTTGCTACCCACAGAAATTACCAGTTGAAAAATTTTGTTCAAGGACCTATCATCCACAGGCCTGGAAAGTGGACGCACTTTCTTTCAATTGGACAACGTTGACAGTCTATGCCTTTCCGCCTCTTCCTGTGCTGCCCAAAGTTCTATTAAAAGCCAGAGCAGAGAGGCCGAAAATGATTCTCATTGCTCCAGACTGGCCAAGGCAACACTGGTATCTGCTCCTGAAGAGCCTGACACATTCCCCACCATGGATCCTACCTCTAGTCCCTCTTCTGTTGTCCCAGCACAACTACAAAACCCTTCACAGCCAGCTCAAAACCCTAAATCTAGCTGCATGGAGAATTCCTTGATTTGCCAACAGACCCTCCACTCCAAGGAGGTGCAGGATGTCATCTTGGAGGCCAGAAGACCTTCTACTAGAAAAGTCTACTCCGCCAAATTAAATGATTTTGTGCCTGGAATCAAGAAAAGGGCCAGAATCCTTGGTGGGTAATAAATTTACCTCAAATTTTACAGTACCTAGCTGAGATGTTAAACAGTGGACTTTCCTTCTCCTCCATCAAAATCCACGCTTCAGCCATTTCTGCACAACACAACACAGATCCTCCTTTATTCTCTCATCCTCTCTTAAGACAGTTCCTCAGAGGGGCAAAGAATATAAAACCCCCAAGGAAACCACCAGTCCCTGCTTGGGACCTCAACTTTGTATTGGAAAAGCTGACCCTTCCTCCCTTCGAGCCAGCTTCTTCAACAGAACTACAATACTTGTCATGGAAAACAGCCTTCCTTCTGGCTGTCACCTCAGGAAGCAGGGTTTCGGAGCTACAGGCCCTCATGGCTGTGCAACCTTTCATCATTTTCCATCAGGACAGAGTTTCCTTACGGACCAACCCTACCTTTATGCTTAAGGTAGTATCCAGTGTAGCTTTGAATCAGACTATCCACTTACCTACCTTTTATCCTAATCCACAAAACAAAGGGGAAAGACTTCTACATTCCTTGGACATTCACAGACAATTTCGTTATTATTTGGACAGGACAAAGCCATTCAGAAAATCAGAGCAACACTTTGTGTCCTGTGCTACAGGTGCTCAAGGAAAGGCTATTTCCAAACAGACAATCTCAAAATGGATAGCCCACTGCATATGCTTTTGTTACTCATTTCATGGAAAAGCTGTGCCTACATGCATCAGATCCCACTCCACCAGGGCCACAGCTACCTCTGCAGCTTTCCTCAGGGGGGTCCCTACCAAGGACATCTTGGAAGCAGCCACTTGGAGTTCAGTGCACACTTTCTCCAAGCACTATCACCTTCCACTATACTCTAAATCTAGAGCAGGATTTGCCACAGCAGTCTTGCAGGGCATCCTTGCTCCTCCTAGTTCCACTTAGTGCCTGCCACCCCTACTTAGCTTTGGGATTCTTCCCATCTGTAATGACTGCAGCTGTGTGCACGATGAACATAGTACAGTTTTGTACCTACCATAAATATAGATGTTCGAGTGCTCATACAGCTGCAGTCCAGGTTACCCCCCTCCGTCCCCTCTTAGGACAGGCCTTATGACAAACACCTTCTCATACAACCTATTTGGGGTATTCTTTTATGGTGTATTTGCTTGCAACTAATGTTTTTTGATTATTCTATATTGCATGATTACATAAATTTATGTTTGCCTTCCTTCTGGGGGCACCTGACATCTGGGGCAAGAAAAACTGAAGAAGACGGCGTCGGCTGCCTCTTTTATACCCCTGCCGCACTGACGTCAGGGAAGAAACGATGACAACCGACGCCGGACCTAGACTTTGGAATTCGGCCGACCGAGGACCCGCCTGACGGCAGGATAACCCATCTGTAATGACTGCAGCTGTATGAGCACTCGAACATCTAAATTTATGGTAGGTACAAAACTGTACTTTTCCTGTCATCCTTTGTCTGCCTACTCTTTAGTCCATTGTCTGGTTCCTTCCTCTTCATCATGCATGCTGTGGTGCTCGGTCAAGGCAGTATAAAGCTTTGAACATCTCTCTCCACACTGTGTAACTACTTGACTGGAAAAGATGGTTAGAATGTCCAAATTTGCATGCAGAGCAAAACAGTGCGTCTGTTAAGACAAAAATCTGTCCGCAAAGTGCATTTTGCTCTCTCCCCATTAGGCAGCCTAGGAAATAGATTTCTGACTTGAATCATCTTTTTTGTTAATTGACTGGGAACTGTGATAGCATGACTTGCACAGGTCTATGCTGGATGGCACCTACCCTAAACTCTTCCTTTAGCAAGTTTGGCCAAGTTCCTGGATCCTCATGTGATACACCTGATAACTCCCTGCAAGTCACAAGCCACATTTTTTGTCACTACAAAAGTATGGGCCGTTTGTGTATCAAACTTTGGTGATCCTGGCAGCAGTTCTGAGGTTGAGTCTTCACATGTTGACAGTTTTTTCAATATTAATGTCTGTTGGTTCACATGAGGCAACCTGTGGTGCAGCTGCAACAGAGTAGACACTCTACGGTAAGGATTGTGGGGTTGCAGTCAATAGGTTGTACTGCAGAACCACAGTGTTTTACTGCAGGAAGACTTTTTGCTGAATTTCCCTTCTTAGATATCCCACAGAAAACAATTCCTAATGGAACCCTCTTGTCTCTTCATTGCCCTGCTGCTGAAACTTTTTTTTTTTTTTTTTTGCTTCTCCTGACAAATATGTATGCTTCATTTCTAACTGGGAATGGAAGTAAAGCAGAATTACTACGAGTTCAGACACCAGGTGCTTTTGTCATAATGTTAGTAAAAAGCACTACACTTCAGGTACATGTTGCAACACCACATTATTTGACTTGCCCAGCGCTGCATAATGCCAGATGCAGCTCTGACAGAGGTTAGCATTCTGAGCACTTATTCTGAGGATGATGGTGTTCTTCATTTGCATCCATAAAAATCATTACACAGAAACAGGTTCCATGTGACAGTAGTGGAATGTTACCTATCAGATTTACTTGATGGACCCACTGAGGCAAACCAGCAACTTTGATGGGGAATACAGTCTCCAGACTAGAAAATCACTGTAAACAGTAAGCTCAAGCTGCAAACCTGCAACCTATCCCATAACACACACTGCCTGTGATACTTGCCTCCTCTGCTTGCATACTGTCACTAAGTATCCCTCAGTTTTTCTGCAGTATTCTCCCAGCATCTTTTACTGTGTTGCAGTAGTACTCCTATAAACAATCTCAGTAAAAGCAAATTACTCCAAATGTATGGTCTGTAACCAGGTAGCATTATCATCCCCTCTAACTGTACATTTTCATATGAAAGAGGAGTTGTACAAAATGTAAATTTGTCATCTGACTGACTTTATATATCAATGCCCCACATGATGACTGCAGTACTGAGGCTTGACCACTGCTAAATGCATTTGTGTAAGCAGAAAAACAGAAGCTGCCAAGTCAACTAAGAGCTATATAATCTATGGTGCAGTGCATACCCAATAAGAATGGGTGGCGCATTGGTCCAGTGGTTAGAGGTGTCACCTCACAGCAAGAGGTTATCTGGTTCGATTCTCTGCCAGGGTGCCTTGTGTGCGGAGTCTGCATGTTCTCCCTGTGTTCGCGTTGGTTTCCTCTGGGTGCTCCGGTTTCCGCCCACATTCTAAAGACATGTCTGGAGCATTTCTCCCTGGGCCTGTATTGAAAATGGGATCTGTCCCAGTTGAACTTTCACAGTAAACAAGTGTTAAATAAAGTAAATAAATAAAAGTGACCAGTTGATGTAATCTTTCACTGTAGGCAGAAAAACTGAAGAGAAACTAAGACTAGTAGGCAAAAGAACTGTAGTGCAGGCATATCATTAGTCAGAAAAATGCATTGGCTTCCAAAAAGCAATAGTGGAATGACTGCATGCACAAAGGAATTGGTGTCCAATACTGAACACTTCTCATGAGGACAAGCTGTACAATAGGCACAACTAAAACACATTACAAAAATTGTTTTGTTGACATCTGTTACTGTTGTACTGTGGGCAGAAAAACTACAGAGTAACTGACTAGTAGCAAAAAAGAGCTGTAATGCAGGCAATAGGTATAAGTGAAGTGTATTACAAAATGATACATACCCATATCGCATATTGACCTTTGTTGACATCAGTTACTATTGTACTGGTGGCAGAAAGACGAAAGAGTGATGGTGACCAGTAGGCCAAAAGAACCCAATGACAAGGACCAGATCACAATATTTTAAGTCAAACAGCAAATATTGAAGGCTGCTGCTTCTTTTGTCCCTTGCTGGCGGCCTGTGGAGGTGGTTGACTTTGTGGTTTGTACGCTGCTGTAGGTGCTGCTAGATTCCAGACTTCCTTCACGACACCTTTCCGTACTGTTCAGTCCATTTCATTGTTTCTGGCCTCCCGTAGGTTGCCTCGCCTGTTTCTCAGGTCCTTCAGCCCACATCTTCTTTGATGCAGATTTGTGAACCCTCTAGTTTGTGGGGTGCTCTCTCCATAATAGTCTGTATGGCAAGCAGCGAGTGTCCATACTAGTGCAGCCTCCTGTTATGGATCTGTTCACTGATTGTTGGCTGCTGATCACATCTGGTCCAGATGCTCTTGTTTCTAATGCAGTCACAAAGTGAGATTCCCAAGGTTTGTTGCAGGCATCGCATTTGGAAAACTTCAAGCTTATTCAAGTCTCGTTTGAGGAGGATCCACGTTTCCAGTCCATAAAGGAGAATTGGCAAGAACAGTGTCTGGAAAAGGTGAATCTTTGTGGTGATAGAGATATTTGTCCTCTTCCATAGATGCCACTTGAGCCATTCCTGCTATGGACTTCAGCTGTTGATGCCACCTTCTTCTCCGGGACCAGCAAACTCAGATACTTGAACTCTTGCATTTGTTCGATCTGAACTCCCCCGAGGTGGACGGTGGTTTGTGACCTGTTATTTGCTGTTTCTTTGGTCTTGTCCGCTTTTATCCATAGGCCATGTGATTTGGGTGGTGCTGGCGATGTCATAGAGGATAACTGTGGCCTCAGCATCACTGTATGCGAAAATGGCGCTGTCATCAGTGAACATCAGATCATTCACAGAATGGGCTTCATCATACTGGATTCCGTTCCTGCCCTCAGTACTCGCCTCATGATGGCATCCACCACTGTGTTGAACAGCAGTGGAGAGACCACATCTCCTTGACGGCCCCAGCATGGACGAGGTAATGATTTGAGCCACAGACAGGTCCTCACGTAGAATGGATATCCTTGAGCAATGATCGGAAGTGAGAGATGCTCAGGATGTAGTCTAATATGGGCAAGTCCTTGTCTGATGGGTTTCACCATATGGGCTGATGTTTGCAGGGATGCAGGAAGTGGCTATTTCCCACAATGAGATAATTTTATGCAGCAGAGGACAGAAGGTGCAATCCGTTATCATTCATGTTCTCATGGCCTCATCTACCCATCGTTCCTTCCCAACCAGACCTATCCTCACCGATGTGGGCATTGAAGTCTCCCACCAAGGTGATCATCTGTGTGAGATTGAATCCAACGTGTATCAGAGCTAGTTGTAGAAGTTATCCTTGGCTGGATCCTGACTCATATTGGTTGGTGCGTAGATGGACAAAATGTGTGTCATGATGGTACCATCGATGGTATGAACTGCCAGGTAGTCCAAAATTGGTTGGAAAGCGATTATGCTTCTTGCAGAGGGCTATCCACCATAACCCCGATGCCAGCCTCTCGGTTCTTGATGCCAGAGTAGTACAGCATCATCCTTTCATAGGCTGTAGGTGGTTGGATAGTCAGTGTTTCAGAGCCGTTGAGTCATAACTCTGATACTACAGCAATCAAGATTTTGCATTTCATGAGTTACTTGGCAATGATTTTCCTTTTGGACGATGTGGTGGCCAGTTCAAACATTCCATGCAGTGATATGGGTTTCCAATTTTGGTGCGATTAATTTCCTTTGGCTAGTAGCCCACAGCTTCTTGGATTTTAGTAACCTCAGGATATTGTACCCCCCATCTGACAAATGTGTGAATATGCCCCAAAGACTTAAATATTACTGTTACAAGCTGTCTGGAACCAGTAACTAAAGTTTGAAAGAACAAATGATTAGGTAGAAAGCCACAAGTTATAAGGGGAGCGCACAAAACAATGAGTCAATAAACAAAAAGTTATGTTGCAAAAACAAAATGTTATGGTGCAAAAAAAAAAAAAAAAAAGACTTTTTTGGTGTCAGCCGCAATTCTGACTTCATAGCTGGCTTTAGAGGATTTGTTAACGGATCTCAGCTTTTTGTTGACTGATAAGGGAGGTTTTCCAGTCTTGTGACTTCATTTTTTTCTGCAACAGTTTCTTCTGTTGTAGAGTTTATCGATGGCTGGGGATCACCGGATTGGCCTCTTTTTTTGGAGGAAAGCGTCTTAGTTCTGTTTGGTATGGCACGGTCCATGCATTTGTGTACATGCTCGTACAGTGCATTGGTGTATGATTCGGCAGTCATGCAGCTATTTTCCATTGGCATGGGTGCTGATATGTTAGCCACCTGTGCTTTTAGGAGCCCAAAGTCTGCTTTAGAGACGTTTTTCATGGTGGTCACCTTAGTGGTGGTGGTGGGGGGGGGGGGGTAGGTGAGATGGAGATTTCTACGGTGATCAGTTTGTGGTCCGATTTAACCAGGGAGGAACTGACTGTAGGTGTGTAGCAATGGTCTCTCATGTTGGTGAAAACCAGGTTGAAGATGTTGCTTCCTCTAGTGGTGGTCAGAATGAGCTGATCCAGGGCATTGGAACTGATAAATTCCAGAAAGCGTTGGGCCTGTACATTGGTACTTGAATAGTTTTCCCAGTTGATGGAAGGGTAGTTGAAGTCACCCAGTATGAGAGTATTGGGTTGGACCTTGATAGATTCCAGATCTTTTGGTTCCACTGTTAATTGTAACGTCTTTCCTTTAACCACCCAGGAATCTGTCCCAAATGTTGAATCTGATGAAAATAGACAACATCGTGTGTGAAAGTTGTGTACTTACCATAACGGTAGATCCATGTTAATTTTCATCTGGTTCAACATCCCTTCCTCCTCCCAATGTTATCACTGACAGCTTCTGGTGATCAGACAGACCTCATTTAAGACCTTGTCTTTTTAAAATTTTCCCTTGATTTTTACTGTGGCATTAACATGTATATCAACTGCGACACATACAAGTTCCTGCAGTTATAGGAGATCTGTTGATCTGAGATCACTTAATGGAGAGGAGGAAGTTGTGGGTAGAGGACGAGTCGGGGCCTCTGATCCACAGGTCTAGAAGAAGGTGCCAAGGTCTGATTTGATGGGGTCTGACAACCCAAATGTTGAACCGGATGACAGTGAGACTACACAGATCTATCTCTGTGGTAAGCATATTTTTAATATGAATCTGATACAAGATTATCATTTTAAGGATTTTATTTACAGATGTTTGAGTTTTCATTGTGTATTGATTTAGAATAAAGTTAGTGCTCAAGCGTTGTGCAAAATGTCTGTTTGTATAGCACAATGTATGTATTTAGGTCAAATCCTTTTTCAGCACATCTGAATGTATATTTTAGTGGTTTCAGAAGAGAATGTATGGTTTTAGAATGACAGTGTGCGATGTTATTGTTAAGTGTTTATGAATTGCACTGTTTTACAGTGAGTTTACAAGGATAGTCCTTTAAGAATATTTCATATTTTGGCCTTGGCATTAGACAGTTATGGTATCTACTTTGCATATTAAAAGTTGAAGGTCATTGAAGAATGCGTGGTGAAGTGTATTTCATAATTAATTGGCTTTTCCTTATGCGTCATTGTTTGGAAATTTGCTTAAAGTTTATGATTTACTCTTGCAGTGATGCGAGCAGTAATATGCTCATCATATGAATCATCAGTGCAAGTAAAAGTAACGTCTTTCAGCTTTTCCTGGTTAGGGGTCGCCACAGCGGAACTAATTGGCAGTGGATTTTTACGGTGCCGAGTTGCCAGCCCGACGCCCAGCCTTCAAAGAAGGCACTCCCAGTCACACACGCCCCTACCTGCATGTCTTTTAAACATAACTCGACTGCGGGGAGGACATACAGACTCCACATAGAAGGTGCTCCAGCCGAGAACCGAATGGGAGAACCTCTTGCTGTGAGGCGACAACACTATCCGCTGCACCACCGCGGACTTGATGAATCATCAGTGGAGTAACATTCCTTATTTGAAAGGAATTTGCCACAGAAGGAATTTATAGCCTTCTGGACTAAGAATTAGAGCTTTCTTGTCTGTTTCTGAATTCAGCTCTTCCTTTTTTTATGTGGATAATGTGTTGCTTATGGGAGGGGGGATGGGTCTTACAACATTTTCATTTCTTTTTTGCAAAAGACGTAATCTGGCCTTAGCCTACTATCTGGTTTGCTCTCTTTCAGGTGACATCAATAAGTAGCCAGTTTAGAAACTCTGTTGCATATTTCAGTTTTTTTGCTCATATTTTCAGTTGACTTCTAATGCCGATTTTGGCAAAGTTTGCTATTTTGAAATGTGCCTTGCTAAACTTTGTAAAGTCCTTGAGGTCTCTTGAAAAAAAAAAAATGTTCAGAAAAGTCTGCATGCTAAAGGCTTTATTCGTGGTGCCTCTTTTTTGGAAGAGAAACCCCATGATGTTCTTCATGTTTCACTGTTGCAGTCATTACATTTGGGTTATCTGCCTGCAGGTAGCCCTCAGCTGGCCTGAATATCAAAGTCTTGGATTCCTGCGTCGGATGCTGTTGTTTCTTCCATGACGTCAGGTCGTCAGGGGTATAAAACATGTAGCCAACGCCATTACACCAGTCTTTCTTGCCGCGAGGTGCCCGAAGCAGAAGGAGTTTGCAAGTGCTGGTCGGCCGACTCCTGAAATTTTCATTTTCGAGATTCAGAACTGAAGTCTTGAAAAAAGCTAAGTACCCCGTTGGGGATCCTTTTTCTTGCTCATAACCGATGTCAGTAAAAGTTAACAATTGTATTACCTGTGGAAAGCAAATACCTCATAAAGATTTTTATTCATACTGCATTCCTTGCTTAGGCCCATACCACGATGTCCCCGCTGTCGGTTTTGTGCCTTATTCAACCCCCGGACTATTCATAGTCTGTTTCTTTTTGCAGCAAATTATTTCTTTTTTCTGTTTAACTATCCAAAAATGGCTTCGGTAAGCCATCCGACTACCAACATCCCAAAAAAATGTAAAGATAAAGACAGACTGCATAGGTCCAAAGCTGCCGACGACACTTCTGTTAAGCTAGTCGCCAGTTCGCCGGTACTCAGTGAGGTGCTTTCACAGCCCGTGATACCCGCTACTTCAGATTCGCAGGCCTCTACTTAGACCCATTCGGAGTCCGGTATGCCGCGAGATGCATGTCCTTCAAGGATGCATCTGCAGTCTTTACAAATGGGTTGTCCTGTCGTCAGGCAGCCCTTCGGTTGGCCGGATTCCAAAGTCTGGGTCTGGCTTCGGCTGGTGTCGCACTTCACCCGACGTCATTGCGGCAGTCATTTGGGTATAAAGGCATCAGCCAACGCCATTTTCCTCAGTCTTTCTTGCCGCGTGGCGCCCGAAGCAGAAGCTGTTCGCAAGTGCCGGTCGGTCAGATCCAGAGATTACTTCTACCGAATACTACCAAGACTTCTATAAAGCTAAGTACCCGCTGGCTCTTTCTTGCCTCAGCCGATGTCAGAGAAAGTTAATAACTGTTTATCTTGTGGGAAACAAATACCTCATAAAGATTTCCACTCCTATTGCATACATTGTTTAGGCCCAGACCACGACGTAGCAGCTTGTCTAGCCTGTGCTTCTTTTAACCGACGGACGCTTAGACGTCGCTCGGACTTTGCTGAGCAGATTTTCGCTCGATTTTGCCTACATTATGCCTTCGGATCCTCCACGCAAATAACCAAAACGCAAAGAAAAGGACCGACACTCGCGGTCCGCGGTTTCGCCGGCCGCGGTTAAGCAAACCACGAGTGTCTCGGTTTCGGCCGAAACCGAGCAAGCGGTTCTTTCTTCAGCCGATAACTTGCCTTCTACCGAGTGTATGCCGCGAGATGCTTCTTCGACTGTGAAACCTGTGGATGTTTTTACCTTGGATGGGTCTGAAGCCGCTGTGCAGGTACCGGCTTCTGAGGGTGTATTCAGGCCTACTGACTTGCATTTCAAACCAACGCCATCTTCTTCAAGGCCTAAAACTCAATCCACGCCTAGAAAACCGATGTCCAAACCGCTTGGTCAGGCCCATATGCCTAAAAAACAAATGGGAAGAATGGCTGAAGACCTTATTACTTTAATTAGGGGAAGCCAGCCTTCACCCTCTAAGAGACCTAGAACTGATTTTCCTTCTGATTCTTCTGATCAGGATTCTGAAATTTCTGATGTTCATGTTTCACTGTTGCAGTCATTACATTTGGGTAATCTGCTGGCAGGTTGCCTTCAGTCGGCCTGAATTCCAAAGTCTTGGGTTCTGCATCGGTTGCATTACCAGAATTTGCCCCTATCTACTTATGAGGATTCCATTCCCTCTGCTTCCCCTCCAGAAGATTTTTCTTTTGGTGAAACCTTGCACACTCTTAGGGAGCATTTCCGTTGGAAAAGCCAGGATTACTCAGACTCCAAAAAGAGGCTTAGGGAATTCTTACTCCTCCCCCCTCAGCACAGGCCTTTAGCTATCCCTCCTTTTCTGGAAATTGTAGATGATGCCTTCTTGGAATCTAGCCTGGCCCCAGACACTTTACCTCCAGCTCCCAGGAAGCCTGACAGGTATTAGAGTACCTGACTCCTCACAAGTTCCATTTCAAGAATCCTACTGCAGACCCAGAGATCATTTCACAAGTACTAAAGGCATTAAGGCTACTACTGCCAAAAACCCTATCCCCTCTGATAGAGATTCCAGGGCCTTGGACAGATGGGGAAAGAAGGTATACACTTCTGCTACTTTGGCCATTAGGGCCTTAAACTGCCAGTTTCATATGTTAAAGTATCAGCAGCATGTTGTGGGACTATGTAAACAGAAATTTATGTTGATTCCTGACTGTGCTGAAAATAAAGAATTACAGGATTTGATGCATTCTGCTGAACAAGTTGGTAAACGTACTTTTCAGTATGGTTTTGACTCTTTCGAAGCATCTTGCAGGGCTGCTGTCACTGGGTCTGTACTTAGAAGGCATGCTTGGCTTAAGGAGCAAAATTTGCCAGATCATGTTAAAGCTAAATTACTGGATGCTAAACCAAGACCGCCTGTTTGGCAACAAAGTAGAAGTAGTACTCAAAAAGATGGAGGAAAAAGCTAAATCTATGCAAACTGTTAAAGATTTCCTGCAAGTACAGCCTCCCAGATTTAGCAGGCATTGGCCTTCTAAGAATTGGTCCTTTCCTGTCTCTTTCAGGCCTTTTCAGTCCAAACCCAGGAACAGCAGACCACCTAGGCTACAGTCTCAAGGTACTCACAGGCCTAAGCAGTGGGGGGCTCCCACTTCCAAAGCTGGAAGTAGTAAGACACCCCACTATGGAAAAATGGCACATTGACTTAACCTTAAACCTTCAAAGCCCTGCTCAACTGCCTGCTCCCTTAAGGGGAAAGATCGCTCTGTATGCAAAAAACTGGGAACTCATTACCCAGGATAAATGGGTTTTAAATATAGTTTTCCAAGGATACAGATTCCACTTCCACACCTTACCAACTTCAAACGGTTGGCCAGACCTACCCCTAAATCAGTGGGCAGAGGCTCAACAGCAGGGTCTCTCTCTTCTAAGTATCAGGGCTATTCAACCTGTCCCAGCAGAAGAAAGGTGACAAGGTTTTTACTGAAGACTTTTCCTGGTACCCAGAAAAGACCGCTCCTGGCATCATGTCCTGAACCTCTCTATTCTAAACACCTTTTTGGTAATCCCAAAATTCAAAATGCTAACACTTCAACAGCTACTTCCTATGCTAGGCAAAGATGCCTGGTTGGCAACCTTAGACTTAAAGGAAGCTTACCTGCACATTCTAATAAGGGAATCTTGCAGGAAATACCTACGCTTCAGAGCAGGCTCCATGCACTATCAGTTCTCTGCAATTCCCTTTGGCTTATCTACTGCGTCTAGGGTATTCACAAAGTGTCTAGCTGCAGTCATTGCATTTTCCAGGCAAAGAAATATTCAAATATACCCATACCTGGACGATTGCCTAATTCAGGCAGAAAGCCAGGACATGCTAGTAAAACATCTGGCATTTGTAAAGAAACTTCTAACCTCACCGGGGTACACCATAAACGAAAAGAAATTTCATCTAGTAGCCTGCCAACAAATTGTATTCCTGGGAGCAAGCTTGAACACAACTTCCCAGATGGCTTACCTCATGTCAGAGAAACAAGTTTATTTGACAGCCTACTTCAAACTACTGGCCACAAAAACCAACCTATCTGCAAGGAAAATCCTGCAAGCCCTGGGGTTCATGGCCTCTTGCATTCTTCTAATTCCATATGCAAGACTGCATATGAGGAAACTACAATGGTATCTAAAAAGCCTATGGTGTCAACATTTTCAGGACCTGGAATCAATGATTCCTATCATTCTTTGCATAAAGACGGAGTTCCTTTGGTGGGCAAAGGCATGCTACCAGAACAAGGGCCTCCCATTCACTCTAACCCCTGCCGCCCAAACCCTAACAACAGACGCATCAGACTATGCATGGGGGGGCTCACTTGGCAGGGCACTGCATTCAGGACAAATGGAACCCAAGTCAGATGCACTTCTGCATATCAATCAAAAAGAAATGTTAGCTGTACAGAATTCCCTGATAGCCTTCAGTAAAGACAGACAAATACCACTGTTATGTGGAACATTAACAGGGGGAGAACCCACTCGTACCCCCTCTGCAGACTAGCCATGGCTTTGTGGAACACAGCCTTGAGCTACCAAGTTCACCTATAAGCTCACTTCCTGCCAGGCAAGCTAAACTCACTGTCAGATGACCTAAGCAAGAAATCTCATGGACCCACACGAGTAGAAACTGGAACCAAAGATACTCAACCTTTTGAGAAACAAATAGGGGAATCCAGCGATAGACTTGTTTGCCTCCCCTCAGAACAACCAGTTGGACAAATTTGGCGTAAGGACTTTCCACAGTCAAGCTTGGAAAGTGGATGCCCTGGCCTTCACCTGGGAAAGCCTCTCAATTTATGACTTTCCCCCTCTGCCTTTCCTCTCGAAAGTTCTGATAAAGATCAAACAGAACAAACCAAGGGCAATACTGATTGCACCAGACTGGCCACACCAACACTGGTACCCCCTCTTGCACAGTATGTCACTGCTGGAACCATGGCATCTGCCTCAGACCCCTTCCCTGTTGTCCCAGCAGGAGGGCCAGATTCTGCACACTCAACTTCAAACTCTGAACCTTGCAGCCTGGCTAATTCCTTGAACTCTCCAATAACATCCCATCAGTAAGCAGGTGCTAGATGTCATTCTGGAGGCAAGGAGGCCTAGTACTAGAAAATCCTATGCTGAAAAGTGGAAATGATACTGTTCCTGGAACCAGACTCGGGGGATGGGCACAACGGTGCCCAACTTACCGCATATTCTTCAGTACTTTATCAGAGATGCACCACAGGGACCTTTCCTTTTCGTCAGTCAAACTTCATGCCTCTGCCATTTCAGCTCATTATAATACTGAACCACCCCTCTTCTCTCACTCCCTGCTAAAGCAATTCCTCAGAGGGGCCAAAAATTTAGGACCACCCAGGAGAGCCCCTACTCCAGCCTGGGACCTTAACTTTGTATTGGAAAAGCTCACTCTACCTCCTTTTGAGTCATTTGCAACTGCAGAGTTGAAATTCCTTTCTTGGAAAACAGCCTTGCTTCTAGCCATCACTTCAGCAAGAAGAGTGTCTAAATTACAGGCCCTCATGGCAGTGGAACCATTCATCATGTTTCATGCAGACAGGGTGTCCCTCAGGACCAATTCTTCCTTTATGCCCAAGGTGGTGTCTAGGGTGGCCCTTAATCAGTCCATTCATTTGTCTACTTTTTTTCCCAAATCCACAAAACAAAGGAGAACGAATACTGAACTCTTGGACATGCAGAGGCAGTTTAGATTTTATTTGGACAGGACTAAGCCTCTCAGAAAATTTGAACAGCTGCTAGTTGGCTTTGCTACAGGGACAGAAGGGGAAGGCCATTTCAAAGCAAACCATTTCTAAGTGGATAGCCCATTGCATTGCTTTCTGCTGTAAGCACCATGGAAAGCCTACCCACAGGGGATAAGATCACATTCCAGCAGGGCTGCATCTACCTCTACAACCTTTCTTAGAGATGTCCCTACCAAAGGCATCCTAGAAGCTGCTACCTGGAGCTCTGTACATACCTTCACCAAGCATTACCACATGCCTATTTTTTCTAAATCCAGAGCTGATTTTACCACTGCAGTCTTACAGGGCTTATTAGCTGGTCCTAATGCTCTCTGACTTCTTCCTCCCTTCCTTAGCTTTGGGAATCAACCCAAATGTAATGACTGCAACAGTGAAACACGAAGAACATAATACAGTTGTGTACACTTATCATAAATGTAAATGTTCGAGTGTATTCACTGTTGCAGTCCTGGTTACCATCCCTCCAGTCCCCTGACTTCTCTTGGCTATACTTTTCTTCTTGTTCAGTGTATTTCAGCTTTCTGTTGTATTTGCTTTTTTGTTGGAGGTGTAACCTAACATATACTTGCTGTCCATTTTGGTGGCACCTGACATCTGGGGCAAGAAAAACTGATGTAATGGCGTTGGCTGCATGTTTTATACCCCCGATGACCTGACGTCATGGAAGAAGAGACAGCATCCGATGCAGGAATCCAAGACTTTGATATTCAGGCCGACTGAGGGCTACCTACAGGCAGATAACCCAAATGTAACAACTGCAGCAGTGAATACAGTCAAACATCCATTTATGGTAAGTGTACACAACTGTACTTTTCTTTGTTTGATCATGGAGTTGCCTTGAGGAAAATACTTAAGCCAGTAGAGCCCAAAATCCCAGGTTCTGGTTAGACCAGAAAAGAGTTACAGACTAGTTGTCCTCTAAGCAGACCCACTAACTTAAGCCTGCAGCAGAGAAAGACTCAAAACAGAGTGGTCAGACAAAATGTCTGTAAACTGGGCAGAGTGCTAGAAAGCATAAAGTTATGGAGACCCCTTCATTCTTACAGATTGAAGTCCTGGTGAGAAACATTTTCATGCTGTCTCATCCTGGGGTGAGTCCAAAACTACATTCCCATCTGTCCTGATCTCTCAAAAAGTAAGACAGTAGGATCTTTACGATGGCAATTGCTGTGGCTTCTGTGTGTATCGTAAGAGGTTTTGTTGACAATTGGAATAGATGCCACTAGCCAAGTAGCCAGAAAAGGTATCCACATTCCTAGAATTTTCAGCAACACATGAACTGTGTATGCATTGAGAGATGTCCCACTTGTCTTAATTGATCATAGTCCAGGGGTTTGTATTGATATATACAGTTATTTATTTTGCTTTTGGTGCTTCAGTCGTTAGACCCCTCCTGACCAGTGGACCCATTTGTTCATTATCATTGTGGCAAGATTCTGAGGGGAGAGTCACTTAGACAGCTGTTAGGGTGGTTCTACTTCATACTGTCATAATCCCTCAATACTGTATCATAATCCCTTACACGCACTCCTCAAAATGCAGAGAGAGGTAGTGCAGTGGCTTGACCGCAGAGTCTGTTCCTTCACTTCAGTAAGGGACATTTCCATCAAACAACCTGAGAAACTGTGAGGGTGGTTTCCATATACCCAGCATTGTGTGGAATTCTCCCACTGCCTGGGAAAAGAGTGGTCCACATCATTCACTCTTCCCCTCCCTGTCTGGCACCTCCAGAGCTGGGACTAATCAAGTCCAGATTGCCTAGGTCTCATTGAGGGCTCCATCTCTCTATGCCGTGGAACCAGATGTCTATATATTTTCAAACTACAGCTTGCCATTGTTTCTTTCCACAGAAAGAGTTGGTCCATTGCCCGAAGCTCAGTTATCTGCATATCCCCTGGCTTCATTTTTGGTGTTGACTGCAGATTTTTTTTTTTGTAGACTATGTCACAGCTATGAATAATTAAATTGCCATGCAATCCTCTGTTTCAGGTTACTTCCTCAACCAAAAAAAGGAGTCCTGCCATTTCATTTCAGAGTCTGATTTCAAAAAGTAGGACCTGATGTCCTTCAAGGATGCATCTGCAGTCATAACATATGGGTTGTCCTGCCTCAGGCAGCCCTTCGGTCGGCCGGATTCCAAAGTCTGGGTCTGGCCTCGGCTGATGTCGCATCTTCCCCGACGTCAGAGCTGCTGGGGTATAAAGGCATCAGCCGACGCCATTTTCCTCAGTCTTTCTTGCCGCGCGGTGCCCGAAGCAGAAGCTGTTTGCAAGTGCCGGTCGGTCAGATCCAGAGATTCAGCTACCGAAGACTTCTAAAAAGCTAAGTACCCCGTTGGGGACTCTTTCTTGCCTCAGCCGATGCCAGACAAAGTAAATAATTGTTTAACTTGTGGGAAACAAATACCTCATAAGGATTTCCTTTCCTACTGCCTTCCTTGCTTAGGCCCAGACTATGACGTATCAGCTTGTTTAGCCTGTGCCTCCTTCAACCGACGGACTCTTAAACGTCGGTCGGAGTTTGCAGAAGAGTTTTCTGGATCCGCTTTTGCATATAAAATGCTGTCGGAGACTCCGACTACACATTTAGCCAAAAAACGCAAGGAAAAGGACCGACACTCGCGGCCCACGGTTTCGGCTGAAACCACGGTTAGGCCTACCGCGAGTGTCTCTGTTTCGGCTGAAACGGAGGCCTCGGTTCTACCTTCTGCCGAAATCATACCTCCGACAACCGAGGCCAGAGAGGCCCCGGCTGAGTCGGCTACAGAAATCCCTACCGAAGAAGCAAGCGCACAAGAATTGTCCGACACCATTCCTTTGGACATTTCCACTCCTGCACATGGGGCAGCTAGGCCCCCTGCTTCTATGTCTATTAAGGCTTTCTCCAGGGCTAAAGCAGCTAAAATTACAAAAGCTTTACCTGCAAAATCAACTTCTCAGAGACCTTCCTCAAGTTCCCAGATTCTCATTCTTGCTGAGGACCTTATATCTCTGATTAGGGGTTCCCAACCTCACCCAGACAGGGCCTCCCAACCTCCTCCTGACAAAAGGCCCAGGACTGAACCCCCTGAACCTCTCTCCTCTGACTACTCCTCGGATGGATCTGATTTGTCAGACCATCAGGAAGGGCCATACTCACCTTATGAGGATTCAGATGCAGAAGACTCTGTCCCTTCTGCTTCTCCTCCAGAGGAATTTTCCTTTGGGGAAACTTTACACTCTATGAGGGAACACTTTCAATGGCAGGGTCAGGATTTCTCTGATTATAGAAAAAGGCTAAGGACTTTCTTACACTTGCCACAACATAGGCCTTTAGCCATACCACCTGTGCGGACTGTAGTTGATGATGCATATAATGATGTCAGCTCTGCCCCTGATTCACTTCCCCCGGCCCCTGCCAAACCTGACAGATACTACAGAGTTCCGGATTCCCACTTCCACTTGTATAAAGCCCATGCTGCAGACCCAGAAACCATTTCTCAGGGCCCGAAAGGTGTTGCAGCTGCCACTGCCAAAAACCCACTACCCTCTGAAAGGGAGTCAAGAGCATTAGAGAGATGGGGAAAAAAGGTTTATACATCTGCTACTCTTTCTGCCAGGGCTTTAAACTGTCAATTCCATATGATACAGTACCAGGAATATTTGTTAGATCAGCTGAATAAAAAGCTTTCTTCTCCTGAACCTTTAGACCGTAAGGCCCTTCAGGATTTGGTGCACAACTCTCAGCAGGTCAGTAATCATTTCTTAAAATGTGGCTATGATGCACTGGAAGCTTCATTTAGATCAGCTATGACTGGGGCAGTAATTCGAAGACATGCCTGGCTAAAAGAGCAATCCTTGCCGGACCATGTCAAGGCTAAACTCCTAGATGCTCCAATGGAGAAACAAAGTTTATTTGGCTCCCCTGCACAGGAGATTCTAAAGAAAGTGGAAGAAAAAGCAAAATCTGTGCAAACAGTTAAGGATTTTCTGCAGGTCCAACCTCCGAGGATCAGCAGAAACTGGCCTTCAAAGAATTGGTCCTTTCCAGACACCTCCAAAGCACAGGGGCAGGAATAGACGCCCAAGAGGCAGAGGTCAATCAAAGGGTGCCTACAGGGGTCGTCAGTGGCAACCTGCCAACCAGAGGAGTACTGCCACAGCTGCAACTACAGCCACTTCCACAGGACAAACACAATGACTTGACTCTGTTTCCGCCTACAAGGGAACAACTGGAAGCCCCCTTGGGCGGAAAATTGGCTTTATTCTCAAAAAACTGGCATTGCATTACAAAAGACAAATGGACATTGCAAACAATAGACAAAGGATACAGGTTTCATTTCCACACTTTACCAAAAAGGAGCGGAATGCCAAACCTTCCACCAAACCAGAAGCCAGAGGCTTTAAGACAAATCAACAATTTACTTCAGATGAAAGCAATAGAAAGGGTACCATCTATGGAACAAGGCCAAGGGTTTTACTCCAGACTATTCCTTGTACCAAGAAAAGAAACCCAGTGGAGGCCTATTCTCGACTTGTCCGCACTAAACACATATCTCATTGTGCCAAAATTCAAAATGCTGACCCTACAGCAACTTCTTCCCATGTTGGGCAAGGAGTCTTGGCTGGTGACTCTAGATCTCAAGGAGGCATACCTGCACGTCCCTATACGACCAGATTGCAGAAGACACCTCAGATTTCTTGCAGGATCAGAGCATTATCATTTCTCAGCATTGCCCTTTGGCTTATCTACTGCGCCCAGAGTATTCACGAAATGCCTGGCATCAGTAATTGCACATTGCAGGCTTCAGGGAATTCAAATCTACCCATACCTGGACGACTGCCTAATACAAGCGGAGAACAGGACAAGACTAATAAAGGATTTGGCCTATGTCATACACCTGTTACAGGCCTTGGGATACACAGTCAACATCCAGAAGTCAAGACTAGTGCCATCCCAAAGGATAACCTTTTTGGGTGTGGATCTGGACACAATAACTCAGATGGCTTTTCTCACAGAAGAAAAACAAAAGCAACTCCCAGTCTACTTCATGGCTTTGACAAGACAAACTCAGCTCACTGCAAGGAAAGTCCTGCAGGCCTTGGGTTACATGGCATCTTGCATAATCTTGATCCCACATGCCAGGCTGCATATGAGGAAATTACAATGGTACCTAAGGAATGTATGGTCTCAACACAGGCACAGTCTAGAAACCATGATTCCAATCATCCCATGCCTGAAAAAGGAATTCCTGTGGTGGGCTCAGGCCTGCCAGTCCAACAGGGGGTTGCCTTTCAACAAACCACAACCAAGGCAAACCATCACCACGGACGCCTCAGACCTAGGATGGGGAGCACACATGGAAGACAAGTGCATCCAAGGCCTATGGACTCAAGACCAGCTGGATTTGCACATAAACCTAAAGGAGATGTTGGCAGTGAAGCATGCAATCGAGGCATTCAAATCATTCCTCCAGCAAGGTCATCTGCTGATAAGGACAGACAATACCACAGTCATGTGGTACATAAACAAACAGGGAGGCACGCATTCCTACCCTCTATGCCGGATGGCAATGGATCTGTGGAACCTAGCCCTGAATCTCAACATCCAACTGCAGGCCAAATTCGTACCAGGAAAAGAAAATTCACTAGCAGACAGCTTAAGCAGAACTACCACGGATGCTCACGAATGGATGCTGCATCCAGACATCTTCAAAATCATAACAAACAAATGGGGAATGCCAGAGATAGACCTGTTTGCCTCCCCACTCAACAACCAACTGAGGAAATTCTGCTCAAGAGTATACCACCCACAAGCCTGGAAGGTGGACTCCCTCTCTTTCAACTGGAATGCCCTAACAGTGTATGCTTTTCCACCACTCCCATTGATGTACAGAGTACTACTGAAGATCAGAGAGGAACAGCCAAAGGTGATACTGATAGCTCCAGACTGGCCGAGGCAGCACTGGTATCCGCTACTGAGAAGCATGTCTCGGACAAACTCATGGCCTCTACCCCTATGGCCTCTACTTCTAACGCAGAACAACTTCAAGACCCTGCATCCAAACTTGAAAACACTGCAGCTGACTGCCTGGAAAATTGCCTAAAACAAAACCAAACTGTCTTATCTCAGAGGGTCAAGGACATAATCCTGGAGGCTCGTAGACCCTCCACAAGAAAGACATACTCAGCTAAATGGAAGAGATTCCTCATTTGGAGCGCTTCAAAGGGTACAAATGTCACACTGGCAAACCTAGCACACATCCTAGAATACTTAGCAGAACTGTTCCACAATGGCCTGCCCTATTCCTCCATTAAGATTCATGCTTCAGCAATCTCAGCAGAATACAACATGGATCCTCCTATCTTCTCTCACCCTCTCCTCAGACAATTTTTAAGAGGGATCAAAAATGTAAAACCTTCAAGGAAACTCCCTCTGCCTGCATGGGATCTCAATTTTGTGCTGGAAAAATTAACACTACCCCCTTTTGAACCAGCAGCATCAGCAGACTTACAGTTCTTATCTTGGAAAACTGCTTTCCTTCTAGCAATCACTTCAGCAAGAAGAGTATCCGAGTTACAGGCACTAATGGCAGTGCAGCCTTTCCTTATTTTTCACCAGGATAGAGTGTCTCTGAGAACCAATCCTACTTTCATGTCAAATGTGGTATCCAGGGTATCCTTGAACCAAGCTATTCATTTGCCTACGTTCTTCCCTAACCCACAGAACAGGGGGGAAAAACTACTGCACACCTTGGATGTACACAGACAACTACGCTACTATCTGGACAGAACTAAAACCAGCAGAAAAGCTGACCAACTTCTGGTAGCATATGCAACTGGAGTGCAAGGAAAAGCAATTTCCAAACAGACAATCTCTAAATGGATAGGAAATTGCATTTGTTTCTGCTACTCTTTTCATGGAAAGACAGCTCCTGAAAACATTAGGCCTCACTCCACAAGAGCCACCACTACAGCTTTCCTACGAGGGGTGGCTACCAAGGACATTTTAGAAGCTGCTACTTGGAGCTCCGTGCATACATTTGCCAAGCATTACAATCTACCTTTATACTCCAGATCCCGAGCAGGTTTTGCAACTGCAGTTTTACAGGGGATCTTAACTACACCATCCTTATCTTAGTACCTCCTCCCCCAGTTTGGCTATGGTATTCTACCCATATGTTATGACTGCAGATGCATCCTTGAAGGACATAGTACAGTTTTGTACCTACCATAAATGTAGATGTCTGATAGGTATGCATCTGCAGTCAGGATTACCCACCCACCTTCCCCTCTGTGGTATTCCTAGGGTGCTTACCCCTCTTTCAGCTAGCTGGGGGAATCTATTATGGTGTATTTGTTTGTATGTATATCTGTATATATATATATATATATATATATATATATATATATATTGTTTTATTCTGTTTGGAATTTTCAACTTTTATCCAAATTTAGCCTTCCTAGAGGGCACCTGGCATCTGGGGCAAGAAACACCGAGGAAAATGGCGTCGGCTGATGCCTTTATACCCCAGCAGCTCTGACGTCGGGGAAGATGCGACATCAGCCGAGGCCAGACCCAGACTTTTGAATCCGGCCGACCGAAGGGCTGCCTGAGGCAGGACAACCCATATGTTATGACTGCAGATGCATACCTATTGGACATCTACATTTGTGGTAGGAACAAAACTGTACTTTCTGCTTCTCCTAACTTACAACTCTAATGAAGTACACCATAGGTCATCAGGGAGTGTATTTTCTGGCTCTTCATTAAACAGTGTGTCGTTTGGTGATGCAGTAAATTTAATGGGGAGGGGGATTAAGGAAGTCTCTGAATTCAAGAAGCGATGCATGGATTTAGTGAATAGTGGGAGAGTTGAAGCCCCTAGAGATACTGCCAGTACTTATTAAAAGTGAGGACATTTTTGTATTGATGTCCATAAACCCTAGTTTGCAGCACTCCAAAAAACTGGACAGATACTAGATGGTCCAGGATAATATGAAATAATTGTACAAGTATTTTTGGGCAAACTTTGCGTCCTGGAAAAACAGCAGAGGATTTAAAATGTTTTTGGGATAAAACATACATGCTCCCAAGAAGTAAGGAGAACAAGGTCCTGGCTCATTGTGGGAAAATCTATACGTTGGCTGTCCTGATGTTCTGTGCAGTTAGTTGCTGGTTGCATATTTGGTAGCTGATGTCCAGGATGAAAATATCAAGCAGCAAGGTAGCTAACCTTACCCAGACAGTCTTCAGGGAGGACAAGCATGTGATAAGATCTGGACTTTATGCAGTGGATTGCTGTAGTAAAGCAACAGTCATCAGAATGGTGCTGAATAGACATGCTGGTTCAGACTGCAGCCTTTAAAAGAGGACAGGTTTGATCCTCCCTTTGACAAAAAATGACTGTTTCTTTCCCTGGGGGCCTTTAAATGACCAGAGGAAAAGGTTAGTACTATAGAATTGGTTAAACATTTATGTGTATGCAAGCACATACACCAAAATACAGTGGACAGTGATCCTTTTATGGGGTGTATGTGTGTTGAGCATTGTAGGTAAAAATGGGGGGGGGGTCATCCTAGTGGAATCTGATACAGTGAAGTAGCAGAGGAGGGCAGCAAGGTAAGTGGAGAGGTAGAAAATCCCCTCCTCCTTGTCAGCCCCTCCAGTCAGTACTGACTTAATCCCATTCCCCCTTTCTTCTTCTTCTTCCCACCTATTAGATGGCTAACTGGCTAATGTCAAAGAAACATGGTTAAGTCTGATGTTTGTCTAAAAAATTAGAAACACTGCAACTCCAAGTTAAAGGTTAGTATTGCTTTCTAGTCTCTAGTTTATGGGATGCTCATGGTGCCCTGAAACCAGAGAGATGTGGCTATGGAGGCTATACAATAACTGATAGTTGGTGTAATTGAGTTTGTCTCTTCAGAACAGGATGGTAAGAGTTGCTTCTGACCGGTGTCCTCCATATGACTTTCTTTGCATGGATCTTAACTGCAGTAGCACTGACTGCTGGGACTTTTTGCCACAGAAGGGCTGAAGACTTGATTTATTACAGAATTTAGCACTATTCCCTATCGTTGCCATCTTTGCCATCAATTGGGTCTGAATCTCTGGCAGGTAGTTCATGGTTCTTTGGATGAGGGTAGCGTTCCCTTTATCTTGGGTGGAAAAATAGGTTTGAACCTTTGGCTGGTGCCACCATATCCTAAGGTTATTTGCCTGATGTGTCTCTCTCCCCTAAGAACAGAAAGCATTAGAAAGAGGAAAAGGGATACTAAGGTGTCAGTCTTTAGACCCTAATCTCCTAATTTGGCTGAGGTGTGGGGTCTAATGAGGAGCCTTCCAAAATCCCAGTCCACTCAACTGAATTACTAGAGGCTTCTGATGGTGTGCCCGTGGAGGCTTCCATGCCTTTGGACGAAGGTACATCTGTCTGAGAGAAAAGCCTTTTCGAAGAGGTCTACTCTGGGGACCCCCACATGGGCAACTGTGTACAGTGCCTAGTTCTTTTTTTGAGGTAGAGGGCAGTACTCCTGTAGTCGGTGGCAGGGAAGACATGTGGCAGTAAGGTGGAGGTTAACCAAAATCTCAGTATCTCCCTTCTTAGGCTTCCCCCAGGAGTGGCTCTCCCTGGCTTATGGATTCTCAGTTTTTACATAATCTGTGTCTCGTTTTACCTTCACAGAGGTTCCCAAAGAGAAGAATTCTGAATTCTTAGATAGTGAGTAAGGAGATTTGGATTATGCTTCCCTGATGCCTTCTCTCTGGATATGGCTCGTATTAAAAGCACCATATCCTGTGGATCTTAGCATATGAAAAGTAATTTGATAACACTGTTTGCAAAAATGAATGAGCATTTAAAATCAAATGCAAAATAAGTTCCTGGTGCCCAGAATTGCCACTCTGACCTTCTGGATTTAGCGGCATCCAAACTTGTGGAAGTATCTTCAGCCCTAGAAGCTGTAGAAAGGGTATCTTTTGGACTGCCTCAGAAAACATGCTCCCAATCCATGTCCTGAGGAAGTTTGATAGGTTCTTTAAGGGTCTATAAGTCCCATAAGTTTTTATATAAAAATTTTACGACTAGTTCATTAGTGGTGTCTGTGGATACCAAAAATTTTTTTCTAGCTTTAAGTACTCCTCACCTTGACTGGAAGAGCAGAGATCTGGACTGCATTAGGAAGAAAATATAATGTGTAGCTACCATTCTGACCCTCAGGGAAGTCCGTCGCCAGATGCGCATGGACTTGTGCTAGGTAGAACTCCGCTGTCACCCGTGGGATAAAGTAAAGGAGGTGTCTGGAACTTGAGGCAATACTGTTGGAATCCACTCAGGATGTTGGGCAGGTGGCTGCCCAGAAATGCAGCCGTAATGCTGTGGATCCTAATGTCAAGGCACAGTTCCTGAGTGCCCCTCTTGACAGCGAATGTTTTTGAGGGCACTACAGAAGAAGTATTCAAAATACTGGAGAAAAGGGATGAAGACTGTAGAGAAACTGCTGTTTTTTATATACGTACACACACACACACACACACACACACACACACACACACACACACACACACACACACACACACACACACACACACAAACAAATGCAGAGAGGCTTTGAGTGGAAACCCATGAGAAGGGGACCCCTTGGGCACACCCTACAAAGTGAATAGTTGTGACTACTGTGGGAGTCTGCCTTCCACCCTTACCTCAGCCCCCCCATAGGCAGTATTGTGGCATTCTGCTTTGGAAACTGGTAAGAGGTCCCAAAGGGCAAGTGGGCCCTACATATGATATTGAACTTCACTGTCAAAAGACTAAATATCTTATACAACCTTTCTTGGAGGATCTTTAAAGCAAAATGGGATAATGTCAGTGCTAAATAAATTTTCCTCTTCAGGTTATTGCTAAAGTCAGTGAAACAGGGACCCTGGAAAATTAATTTTGGACCTCACCAGGTTGAACATTTTGCCAAAGGTCCCAAAATGCTTAGCAGTGTAAGCCCTGTTACCATTCTTTTTCTCATAAGCTGTGATGGTCTTCTTGGACCTTAAGGATGCCTACATATTCCAGCCCACAGATGCTTCTTCAGATATGAGGCAAGGGTCTTTTGGTGTCTTCTCCCAAGGTATTTAAAAAGTGCCTTGCCCTAGCAGCTGCCTGTTCCAGAAGCAAGGCAATTCACATGTGCTTTGATGACAGCCTGGTTCAGGTTGAATCACTGTAAGAGGTAGAATGTGGTGTGCAATTCATAGTGAACTGCTTTTAGATATTGAGGTTTTCATTCAGCTTCTCTAAGTCAAGTCTATCACTGTCCAAAAGAGGGATTTTCTTGAGAACTGTGACTTTGGCTGCTAGAAGTCCCTTCTCCCTCAGGGCAAGGTAAAGTCTCTAGTGGATTCTTCTAAGTCATTGCCCTGAAGTCTTTGGTGACGGCCAGGGAATTTTTGAGGGCACTGCCTTCCATAGTCCATTATTGTACTGGTACCCTGACAAGACTGTAAGTAAAGACACTTCAGGAGAATCTCAGAAACACCTGGAATCATCACAGCCAGCCTGCTAGAGGAAGAGGTGTGTACCTCTCAAACAGGACCCTCTTAACTAGGTTGTGATTACAGATACCTCAGACGTGGCTTGGGGAGTGCATTCAAGAGAACTCAAGGCCCATGCAGATCACCCTCAAGAGGTAAGAACATGTCAGTGTAAAAGAAGTGATGGCTGTGATCCAAACACTCAAAGCATTCAAACTTGTGTGGGGTAAAAAAAAATAAATAAATACGTGTACTGTAAGTGGTCATAGGAATTTAGTACGTAAGCAAGCAAGGTCTCTGTTATATTATTCTGTGTGCCTGCTGACAGTGGTAGCTTAGGAAATAGCTCTATAATTTCAAATAACCCTTAAATCTGTTGCATCTCATCCCCAACTAAACACTGGCATATCAGCTGAGAAAATTTAGGCATGCAGCTCTGTGTGTGGATTTTGCACAGGGATGTTTTCTTACAGTTGGCTCACTGGCAGGGCCAGTGTTAGCATTTTGCCCCCTCTGTGCTGTCTGGTCTTGAGCATCTCCCACCCTCAGCAACTTTTTAGCTCATACTGCAGAGTTGTAGGGATAGTATGCACAGAATAAACTGTAGCTACATTGCTGTTAAATTGCTGTTAAAATTTGACAGGCCTGTGTACACACCGTTTTGATCCATTTCAGAGGGACATTAACAGTGACTGGCATTTTATTGCAATGATGATTTATTACAACAGTCCTATATACAGGGCTATCCTTAGTTGAAATGCTGCCCTAAGCAAAGGGTTCCATAGCAACCCCCACTGCCTACTTCACCCCCCCCCCCCGCACATATTTTCCAGTGCTCACCCCTCTTTTCCCTCAATCCCAGTCTTTTCACACCATGCACATCACTTTTCTCATGTTTTACCTTACTCTTCAGAACATAGAGAAAGTCCATAGCTTCCATAAAATTGTGCAAAGCCTTTAAGAGTTCCTTGCTGCTTCGGCCTCCATTTAAGAATCCTTTACCTCCATGGGACTAATTCTTCAGGCCCCTTACTCTGCCCTCCTTCAAAAACCCTCAGTAAGGACAGAGTTGAAAATTTAATCCTGGAAAAAACTATTTTGTTTCTAGTTGCCATTACCTCAGCTAGATGGTTATCTGAACTCCAAGCACTTCTCAGCTACCTTACCTGATTTTTCAGAAGGTTAGGGTTTCACTTTGGACTGATTCTTCCTAGAGTGGTGTCAGAAGCTAACCTCATCCAGTCAAATAATCTACCAATCTTTTTTTCCCAAATTTTCCAATAAGAGAGAATACCTTCTTCACTTATTGGATGTTTCTAGACAGCTCATGTTTTACATTTGCAGAAATAAAGACTTAAGGAAATTTGAACAACTGTTTGTATCCTTTTCCAAAGTCAAATTAGGCACTGCAGTGACAAAAGTGTGACTATAACCACATGGCTCTCTGATTGCATTAACTTTAGATGCAGGAGCAAAGGCCTGTCATTACCCAAATGTTCTAAAGCACACTCCACCAGGTGTATGGTCACATCATCCGCTTTTTGGTTTAAAGCATCTGTAGATGACGTCTGCACTGCTGCTACATGGTTCAGTGCTCATACCTTTAAAGCTCATTGTAAATTGATTAATAGTTAAGTGAAAGGGCAACTTTTGTCCCCGAGGTAGTCTGGAATATCCTTACTTGAGGACCACCCAAGATTGCTCTTGCTGGGGACTCTTTTCCATCAGTTGAGGAACGGAGGAAAAAGACAACATAAGATGTTATAATTATGTACTCGCCATAACTCTACATTTGTGTTGCTTATTTTCATCCTTCCTGTCGATCGTGCCTTTCTAATATATTATTTACGTGTTTACATTTGATTACTGGGTAGTGTCTGACTGGGCCAGAGACCCATTTTCAGTGGAGACCCGGGAAGAAAAGCTCCAAAAAGTTACATGCTCATAATTTGCAAAAATGACGTACAGAGCAAGTATTAGTAATGCTAACAGAGTTTAAAAAGTTACATGCAGGTAAACACAAAATAATTGTATCACAGAATTATAAACACAAAGATCATCAATTCAAAATCAGTAACAATTTTATATATATATATATATATATATATATATATATATATATATATATGTGTGTGTGTGTGTTTGTGTAGTAAGAGCAAACATTAGTCAATAGAAGGTTGAAACCAGATTGCTAAGGCTATAAGAAACCAAGAGAGGAAAGGGTATAAGGACAGTGAAAGGCAGGTGTGTAAAACTTACCCTGGAGATATGCAGGAGCATAGCTCGTGATTAGGGAGAGATTCTTTGAGGCTGTTTGAAATTGTGTGCATTAGGGGAGGACAGAATATGCTGGGGAAGAGAATTCCAGGATTTGGCTATTTTGTGGGAGTATAGGGAGTCTCCATGGTAGTTATCGACTTTAATTACTTTGAACAATAATATATCAGCTGACCCGAGTAAACTAAGATTAGAATAAGGTTGGACAAGGTAATTTAGAGCGGGACAGTTATCTGGGTTGTGGATGACTGTGTGAGCAACTAATAGTTGATTAAGAGATAGTATATAAGGGAGCCGTAACCAGTTTAGATAGTGAAGAGCTGTGCGGTGATGATCTGCCAACCAGGTTTTGGCAACCCTAGCTAATTTATTATAGCAGGATTCAAGGATATTCAAATCTGATTCACGGAGGTTGGTAAATATTTGAGAACAGTAGAGAAAAATGGATAAGAGGTGGGATCTAGCTGCCCATTAGCCTGGCATGGTTGGTAAGATGGGCTTTTGCCCTATAGAGAGCACCACGTTTTATGTGGACTTTTTTGATAGTTACTGCTATATGTTTATCAAACTTTAGGTCATTGTCAGTAATAACACCGAGAAGTTTTGTTTGGTCTACAGGTTTTGTTTTTGTGCCATTTGATGAATAGATGGAGAGAGGTAGTGGGCTGTTTTTTTTTACAGTGGAGTTACTAAAAACCATGAGCTTAGATTTATTAGGGTTTAATATGAGTTGATGGGCAGATGGGTAGTTTTCAGTGTTTGGAAGGCAGCCTGTGTTCTTTCTTACAGTTTCTTAATAGAGGGGGCAGAGCAAGTGAGGGAGGCATTATCAGCATATTGGATGATTGACGTGAGTTTGGTGGAGGAACTGAGGGCATTAGCAAATATGATAAAAAGGAGATAGTCATGGATGGAGCCTTGTGGGACTGCAACAGTGATGGGTAGTAGGGAGAAGTTTATTATCCAATAGGGAGGCTTGTTTTCGGTTAGAGAGAGAGCTATGAAACCAGATTAGGGATTTGGAGCTGAAATTGTATGAGGCAAGCGAAGAATTTGATGTGATACTGTGTTAAAGGCTTTAGACATATCAAGGAATGTGACTGAGACGTGTTGTCTATTGTTTCTGAAGTGATTTATGGTGTTAGTACAAACACAGCTCTTATAAGCTTTGCTATGTGTGGGTCGAAAGCCGGGTTGAGTATTAGATAATAGGTTGTTCCTAAGGAAGTGGCCATGGACTTGTTTGTGTATACAGTTTTTCTAAGATTTTGGCTAAGGGTGAGAGAATGCCGATAGGTAGTTGGAAAGCTTGGTAGAGGGTACATCTTTATGAAAGAGTATGACACGAGATATTTTCCATACTGTTCAGAGAGAGAGGCGGTTTAGAAGGATAGATATAGAGTAGGAGATAGATGTAGTGGCCAGTTTTAGATATTCGCCAGGTAGTTGATATGCTGCAAGAGTGCAGGGTTTTAATTTACCTAGGAAATTTTTTATATAGCTAGTTTGACATGGCTTAAGAGAGAAAATGGTGGAAATAAGGTCAGAGGGTGTGGGTATGGAAAGAGATGAATTTGCCGTGTTTAGTAATGAAGTTATCAAGGTGATGAGAGTATTGAATTGTGTGGCCATACACCCTGTAGAACTGTTAGTTGTTGGTACTGGGGTAGCGAGTTTTCCAGGGTTAAGCAGGAGGTTTATAGTTTGCCAGAATTTTTAAGTTATTTTGGTATTTCAGTCGACATGATTGAAAGTGTTTTTTTTTTTTGTTTTGTTTTTTTTTGGCTTTATTACGCAGTTGTTGATGGAAGGTAAGATTCTTTATTTTTGTTTTTGTGGTAAAGAGTCCAGGCTTTGTCCCTGTGTTTGAGTAGAAGTTTTATTTCTTTTGATAACCAAGGTAGGTGTTTAGCTTTGGTGCGCATTTTACTAATTGGGGCTAGGTTATTGAGTATTTGCAGGAAAGCATTATTAAAGTACTGTATGTCAAGGTCTAACTGTTAAGATTTTTAGAGGTGGCCAGTCTCTTTTAGTAGATTATTAAATATAGTTGGAGGGAAGTGTTTTTTAATTGCGAATATAGTGATAGGTAATGTTACTAGTAATGAGTGTACGTTGTCAGATGAGATAGGTTGGAGAGTGATAACTGAGTGTATCAGGAAGACAGCCAGCATTATAACTTGTATTCGATTTGTTTGTCAGAATCCATTCCAGTACACATTGCCTATTGGTATGCTTATCAATGCTTGTGGAATGGTTAATGTTTTGACAGAAGTTGTATTAGTGGGAGTTTTGGAGGAACATGTAAGCCAGTCAAGGTTAAAGTCCCCAAGTATTATGGTTTCTTGGGTAACGTTGGAGGATGCCCATCCTAGAATGTTTTCAGTGTTGGAGAGGTTATTGGCAGGAGGGTAGTAGACGGCCATAATAATAATGGACTTTTGGGCGTTAATATCGAGACATGCAGTTAATATTTCAGAGCTGGGGAAATCTGGTGTTGAGTTTAGTCGTACTCGCTTGAGAGTGTCTTTAACCACAATGCCACTGCCGCGTTTGGTTAACCTATCCAATCTGAATATGCTATACCCAGTAGGACGTATTTCTCATTTTTTTTTTATATGGGGCTTAAGCCAGGTTTCAGTAGTCATGGCTATATATGGGGAGTACAGGGTAATGGCAGCATGAAATTCATGCACTTTGTTAGTAAGGCTCCGGAGGTTGCAGTTGTTATTAGTAGATTTGAGTTACATCTGTTCAGAACTGGATGGTGGGGAGAGGAGATAGTGGTGTTTGGACTTGCAGGGTAAAGTGTATGAGATGGTGAGAGGAATGCAGGGCCTGGGTTAGGGTGGATGTCAGATTGTAGTTTTATTTGGGTAAGGGAGTTGAGGGTAAGAAACTTTAGTGTGGAAAAAAGTCTTTAATGTTTGTATAGATAGTGCTATGGGTGTGAAAATATCTAATAGAGAATGAAAATATCTAATAGAGAAAAGAATTGTTGTGGAGGTATTAAAATCTGTGATGAGATGTGAGTAAGGGTTTTCATGTTGATAAAGGTTCTGCATACGAGGCAGCATTGAAGAGTAGTTTGTGATGTTGTGGGAATGGTATGAGGTGGTGTGTTGGGCTAGAGAAAGCAGACATAGCAAGAAAGTGAGTGATATGATGGGTTTTATCAGAGGCATGATAAAATTAGAAAACATAGATGACGAACAGGTGGAGTAATTAATTTAGATGCTTTATTACATAGAAACACATCAGGATGGGTAGCAGTATCATAAAATATAAACAAACTGATTAACAGACCTTACAGATATACATGCATACATCTCAACAGCTTACTAGAAAATGGCAGTCAGGCCCGCATGTGCTAAGTATTTATACACTTCTGCAAGGCCGTAGATAGCTTCTTTAAGATACATGCGCACACATTAATCTAAATCCTCCCTCTTAAAAGGATTGCCCTTAGTTGAAAATAACATTGGAGTTAGACATGTATTACTGTAGACATTAGAAACAAACTCTATGTTCATGTCCAAGTTGATGTGCATCTGTAATGTGGTCTGGAGATGCGACTGGATCTGGTAACATAACAATCTGGACTGGGTTTAACAACAGGTAAGTCTTCAGTGAACAAGCTCTTATCAGGAACTTCTGGATTCATCACAAGAATGGGGATATTCTCTGGAACTTCCTATGAAACTGGAACACTGGACAACTCACTCTGAGATAGTCTGACAGTCTATGTGCTGTGGTATAGGCTCAGACACCGGCATCAGATGTTTCTGATTCTGCCTAAACTCTACTCCTTATGATTCCACAATGTACAGTCTCTGCTTTGAGCAAATATTCTTCACAACTCCAATCAGATTGTAATCTTTGGACGTTTTTATCCGTACCACTTCTCCTTCTCGTAATGGATTGAGCAGTTTGCTGGTCTTTTCGTAATAGGACTTCTGGGTTAAACGCTTCTTCAACAGAATGGTTTTCACTGACCTATTGTTCTTGACACATAGAACCAACAATTGACTACTGATTGGTAACTTGGTTCTGGTTTGTCTCGACAGAAGTCTCTGGGCAGGTAAACCAAGATGTTTATCACAAGGAATATTTCTGAGATTCAAGAGATTGAGGAAAACATCACTATTGTCTCATTTCGACTTTTTTAGTAAATGTTTTGCACTTTGAACTGCACATTCTGCCAAACAGTTTGACTATGGATACGCTGGGCTACTCATGACATGAGTAAAGTCCCACTCTTTGACAAATCTTTTGAACTGTTGGCTTGTAAACTGTGTGCCATTGTCAGAAACAACTTTGTGCGGACTGCAAAATGACGCTTCATCTTGGTGATAGTATTAGATGCTAGATTAGGAAGTAGTTCAATCTCAAACCAATTTGAATAAGAGACTGCTAACACCATATAATGTAGGCTATTCCATTCAAAAATGTCGGTACCTACTGTCGACCAAGGTAGTCCAGGAATCTGGTTTAGCTGAAGTGGTTCTTTATGTTGATGTGGCTTAGTACTATTACACCCAGAACAAGATAATAACACTCTCTTAATATCTAGACTTCTCGCCCTTCTTTTAGAGTCTGCTCCTGGGTGACCACGATACAAGATAGTAATGTACTCTTGTTGCAAGGACTTTGGAACAAATACTTTTGGACCTTTCATAATGATACCATTGTCGGACAAAATCTCATTTATGTGTGGAAAATAAGGCTGCATTTCTTAAGGTAAAGTAGAATGCTTTTATTGCCATCCTTGTTGAATAAAGTGGTTGAGCCTCTGTAAAACTGTATCTGTGGCTGTATGATCTTTCAGCTCATCAAGACATCTGGAAGAAAAATTTCTCACTTCCATGACTTCAAAGTCAAGTTCTCATTCTTATGCTGTTCAGTAGTCTTTCTGGGCGATCCGGACAATGCATCAGCAAGATAAAGAAGTTTGTCTTTCTTGTAGAGTAGAGTGAAATTATACTTTTTGCAATCTCAACATCATACATTGCAATCTGGCTGGAGCCGTATAGATAGGCTTTCTCAAAAGTAATGACTAGAGGTTAGTGGTCTGTTTTGATCTGGATAGGTCAACCATAAACATAGTCATGGAACTTTGAACATGCAAACACAATTGCCAAAAGCTTTTTCTCGATCTGAGCATACTGAATTTCAATTTGGGTAGGAGTTCTCAATGCATAAGGCAGTAGGTTTGACTCTCTTGTAGAATGACTGCACCTAGACCAGATCTCGAAGCATCACAAGCATCACATGAAAGAGTGACTGGCTTCTGACCATCATAATTTCTGAGAGTTGGTGGACTGGCAATTCTCTGTTTCAGGACATTAAATGCTCTTTGGTGCTGTTCTGACCAAGACCAGGATACATCTTTGTGTCAGCTCTCTGAGTGGTACTGATATTTGACTCAAGTATGGAATTAACTTGCCTAGATAGTTAACCATGCCAAGTAAATGTTGCAGGGCTTGAAGTTTGTCTGGAACTGGCATTTTGAGAATGCCTGTTTGCTTAGAAGGGTCTGGTCATAGGCATGAACTGGTAAATAAATGACCAACATAAGTAACTTCTCATAGCCTGAATTTGCATTTCTGTGGATTAAGCTTAAGAGTCACTTGACGTGCTATTTCCAGAACTTTTCTGAGGGTTCTGTTATCTTCAGCTTCACCATTACCTCCTACTAGTATGTCTTCTAGTATAATAGCACAAGGATACCTAGAAAAAATTTGCTGCATTGCATGCTGAAAGACTTAACTTGCAGAATTTATCCCAAATGGCATTCTCAAAAATCTGTACCTCCCAAATGGGGTACTGAAAGTAGTTAGCAATGAGATTTCTTGTCGAGCAAAAATTGTCAGAATGAGCTCTCTGCATCTAAGACGGAGAAAACAGGAAAACAGTGGCATTTGGCATAAGAGCAGCGACTTCGACTGTATGCATTGGATGATGAGGCCTTTTTAGTGCTTTGTTCAAATCTTGTGGATCAGTACATATTCTGATGTCATCTGAGCTTTTCTTATGAGTTACCACCATGGAAGGTACCCACTCAGTTGGGGGTAAATGAACCAACTGGACAAATTATACCTTGTTGCACCATTTTATCTATTTGACTCTGTTCTGCATAGCTATTAGAATTTTCTGGGTTGGCCTGATAACTGGACTGACATCTGGGTCTAACTTCATGGAGTACACAACTGGGAGCTTGCCTAGTTTGTCTTTGAAAAGATCAGCATAGGTCGAAAAAAATATGTTGGGCAAATTTGAGTAGTGGGCTTTCATGTTAACATGATGGAGTTCCTTAGTAAATGAAAGCATTCCCATTTTCAAACCGTCTCTGAGCCCTAATAATGACATGACGTGTCTCTTGACCAGGTAAAATAACAAGTCATAACTTCTCCTAGCAGAGTAACATGAAAGCACTACTGAGCCTTCCGTTTGAATTTCTTCACGTCCATAAGCAACAAGCTTCAGGCACTTTGCCAAATCAAGCCTTTCACCATTACATACTCTAGCAAATGCTTCTGCTGACATAACATTGCACTTGGAACCTGTGTCAGCTTTGAGCTCTATGTGTTTTCCATTTATCCGAACAGTACAAAATATTTCATTCTTTGCTCATAAATCTACTACATTGACTGTTTCACTAAGCACTGACACACCATCAACATAAAAAGTATGCAATGTAGTGTTACAGGTTTTCCAGTTGATTAACTCTTTTCTTGAAATGTTCCCTTTTAGTAAAAGAATGTGTGCCTTTTGATTTACAAAACCTCCTGAAATGATTCCACTTATTCATTTCTGGCATTGCTGATGGAAAGCTAAAATTTTCCTTTTTAGAGTCGTAATTTCCACCAGAATTATGACAGATGGCAGTGAAACTAGGTTGGGGCCCATGCTTTGAGTTTGCTGACTCCTTGTTATGCTTCACTGAGACTGTGCGAACTCTGGAACTTGCTGGAATGCTCTGCGGTTTACCAGTGAGTGCTGCAGGGCTACAGTTGCTGTTATGTGCTTGGGCCTGTTTTTTTTAACTATATGCTGCATGCTATCAACATGAGCTCTGGAAGTTACTGGAAGCATGCATTTCTCATTTGTAAGCATATTTGTTTGCTTTTCTGTGAGCTTGTATATCTGACAAATCTCAGTGGCCTTATTTAAAGTTAAATAACTGCCACGAAGCAAAATCTTTCTCATAGCATCATCCTTAATGCCACACACACAAGTCTGTCTTTTATCATTTCATCTCTTAAATCACCAAATCTGCATGTTTTTGCCTTACTTGTCAAATCAATTATATATGCTGCAAACTTTTCATCAGGCTTTTGGTCCCTTGTGTAAAATAAGTGCCTTTCCATTGTAATGTTTGGGGGGTTACACATTTTTCTAAATTTATGTTGTAAGCACTTGGGTACTCCCTTGACTCAGCCGGTACAACACTATGACAGTTTTCCCCCACTCTGCAAAGATAGCAGGTGCATACACAAATGAATGCTCCCTTTCAATGGCTTCTGATCCAGCTAAATTTAAGTAGAATAACTGCCTTTGTATAGTCATCTTTATCAGAAAATGCAGCCTGTATGAAAATGTCGTTTCCTGCTCAAACACTTTCCAGTTCTCTGCAGTATTATTGTCAAACTCAAATGCATTGGGTTTTCGATATCTGTCTGCCATGTCAACAAAGTATGCACAAACGCACTGAAAATATGGCCCTTGTAATTATGTACTAAAAAACATTAATTTGCACAGTAAACTCTTTGAAATACTGTACTTTGGAAAATATGTTCTGAAATGGCTGTATCTTGCGAAACAAGTTTACTTTAATACTGCACAAACATGGGAACACTTCACACACTTCTGATAACTCTGATATCTTTAATCAATACGAAAAATACATGCTTAGTAAAAATGCGGTCATTTCCTTTTATTTTATTCATTTTATGCAATTCGTATCTTATTTCAAACATTTTGTGTAGTAATTTGAATATTTTTATCAATATCCGCTATTTCAGTTTAAGTATCATTTAGAGCATTCTGTATGCTTTGTTTCATATTTTGCGAATAAGAAATTATTTGAGCAAGTGTTAACATCTGAAATTTGTTTCTGACCTGTTTTGCGAATTATACATGCAGTAGGGATAATCCACTCCTGTATATTCCTCCAGTACCAACTGGCTGCCTTGCAGAGTCGATCTGGAGAAGCTGGAACTCCTGGCAACAAATCGTTTTAGACATGCCACTTCTGATCACATGTCGCTCATCCATCTCTAACATAGATGACGAACAGATAGGGTAGTTTGTTTAGATGCTTTATTAGATAGAAACGCATCAGGATGGATAGCAGCGTCATAAAGTATAAACAAACTGATTAACAGACAGACCTTACAGGCATACATGCTTACATCTCAACAGCTTACTACAAAGTGGCAGTCAGGCTCGCACATGCTCAGTATTTATACACTTGTGCATCCCCTTGGATAGCTTCTTAAAGATACATAGACACCCATTGATGTACACTTACTAAATTTCCCACCCACCATTCCATCTACCTTTGTTGTCTGGCTCCTGATATGACTTGAAAGATATAGGTTCATAGGTAGGTACTAGGCTATTGGCCCTAGGGCCTATACAAGCCTAGCCAAAAACGTACCCTGGCTTTTGCCACCCAAGAAAATTATTTTCCTGTGCCCCTGTCAAACAGAACCACAGAAGTGATCCCCGGGGTGAATTGCCTATTACCCATCCAATCATCAAGATTTTTCTTGAAGAGTGCTAATGAGGAGCTCTGTTTGACATAGATAGGTAGTCTGTTCCAGTGTATGGGAAGTCTCTGGGACAGGAATCTATCCCTCCAGCATGTTCTGTTTATTGTGGTGACAAGGTTTAGGTCCCTAGAGCGTGTAGCTCGGAGGGATTGGGATTTCTTTAAGTGGAGCATGTCCAACAGCTCTGGGTTTGACATAGCTTTGTATGTTAGGCAGAGATTGCCTCTGAGTAGGCGATATGTGACGGAGTAAAGCTGGAGTTTTTTGAGACTGTCTGCGTTAAGGCATCTGTTTGAGGCCAGTAATTCTCTTTGTGAGGTATTTTTGCGGCCTTTCCAGTTGTTGTAGATGTCTTGTGAGATACATACCAAAAGGGCCGTTGTACTCTATAATGGATCTAATGAGTGATGAGTAGAGGGGAACAATGACCTCTTTTTTTCTGGATGAGAAACCTTTTGTGACGAGATGTGCTACGTAGAAGGATTTCCCTGACCACTGTGGCGATGTGATTATCAAAGGAGAGACTACTGTCCACCTGTGTCCCAAGGTCTCTTATCACACTTTCGGTGTTAAGTAGACTACCGCCTATATGGTAGTTCATGGGTACAGAGTTTTTACCAAAGGGGATGACAATACACTTTTTGGCATTGAGCTTGAGACCATGTCTTTGACACCAGGCATCTGTCTCAGTGAGGCCCTTTTGTAGGATGTCTAGATCATTAGGAGTTTCAGTTATGGCTCCTAGTTTGCAGTCATCTGCGAATTTAGTTAGTCAAAGACCTTCTGTGTTAGCCTGTACTTCAGAGAAGTAGATACCAAACAGGAGAGGACCCAGGGCTGAACCCTGTGGTACTCCACTTGTCACTGGTCTGAAGTCTGATTTGAAGTCTGCTACTTTCATGGTGTGGGTTCTGTCAGTAAGCCAGTTGGCATCCCTCTTGTGACATAGGGATTGATACCTAGTTTAGTGAGTTTATCTATAATTCCAGAGTTGGGGGATGGTGTTGAATGCCTTGGCGAGATCTACATAGGCTGTGTGAACCACCTTACCCTCATCTATGGCTTTGGTGACTACTTCAAAGAAGTCTATCAGGTTTAGGCAACATGATCTGCCTTTTACAAACCCAAACTGAGTGAGGTCCAGAGTTTGGAGATCTCCAATGTCTTTGTTTGAGTTCCATGATGATATGTTCCATGGCCTTGCAAACGAGGCTCATCAGGCTAATGGGGCGGTAGTTCCGGGGTCTGTTGCGCCCCCCACCCCTTTTTGTAGTGGGATAACTGTCGCGGTGCGCTATTCAATGGGCACAAAGCCTGAGGTGAGGCTATGATTGAACATAGTACTTGGGTGGTGTGCCAGTTCATTCAGTAGTTCATGTAGAAGGCAGCCTGGGATGTCAGGTCTCATGGATGCTGTGTTCTTGGCTTTGGAGAGTGAAGTTTTTACCTGTGCAGCCGTGATTACAGGAACTTTGCATTCTTCCGGTATAAAGATGGGCCCTTTAGGGTTGAGAGGGGGGTAAAGTTAGCACTGAACCTATATTCCTGATTAGTTTCTGGTATGTGGGCTCCCGAATTCTCCTTCTTTGATTCTTATTTCCCACCTTTTCACCTTATGTGCTTTTTAACTGAGAGATTACTATTGGCTGCTACTTCCATTTTCCCTTGTGATTAACTAAGTAGGGGGCAAACTCAATATGAGGCATCTCAAGAGTAGTTGGCGATTATGGGTAAGGGGAAGAGCTTGAGCTATGGAGTCTGAAGTCTGTTGCGTGACCGAGGATGGATCCGAGGTCAGATCTGAGACCCATCAGTAGAGGAAAGATTAAAATGGACAGCACAGATGCTGAGTTATGCTGAATACTTAACCGTAATTTTTTATTACCCTCATCAGATTGTCTCCATAGAAACATAAGAACCAGATACACAGTTGCCTTCAGCTACAAGCTTCTTATGTTGTGCTGTGAACATTTAGTTTAATAAATGAAAGCTTTTCATTATATTCAGTGTTCTTTTATTTACTTGCTTCCACAGAAAATTTGTTGGATCCATCCAAGGGCCTTAATCCAGTAATTCCCATAAGTAAAAGTAAGAAAAGGATATCAATTTTACTTGTATGCATCATGTTATGTATACCTTTACCACCAATGTCTCACTTCAACAAGCTAAGATTACAGCCCATTATCTTAAACGTGCTTTTGTCAAGGCTTCTCTTTTTACATTGCAGTGCCTACATTTCTTAAAGCTAAAGAAGAAAGAAATTAGGAAAAAAGGGTACCTGTTTACTTTAGTATCCCCATAAGACAAAAATAACTAAAAATGCTTTACAGTATAACAACCAGCATATTTCATGTTTTATAAAAGTACTGTTAAGAACAACATTGTTTTATTTATAGTTGCCCCTTTCTGTTCCCATCATTAATTCTTAGAAGAATGCTAATAAGAGGGTAAGAGTAGGGAATATGCTTTGGAGTCTCCTACAAGTTTAACAAAGTCAAAAAAGACCAATATTTCCATGCTTTCTTGTTCTGACGTGGTTCAAAAATGCTACTCTCCCTTTATTCCAGTTCCAACTTGAGTACCACAAGGCTCCATCTTAGGTCCCCTGCTGTTTTAACGTCTTCACTAATGAACTTTATACATCTTGTAAACAATCCTCCCTCATCCAATACGCAGATGACTCCACTCTCATTTCTATCTCCAGCAATATCTCTGAACTCCATTCCCTGATCCAACGCACTTTTCTATCCACTGAAAAGTGGTTTTTTGGCAATCTTCTCATCCTAAGCCCTAAAAATACTAAACTCTTACTTTTCTCCCTGCTGTCTTTGTCACCATAAATCCACCCTTGCTATTGCATCCTCCAACAACACAATCATAACACCTGAAACGCACACAAAGCTCATAGGTGCCATCATTGATGACTAACTCAAATTCAACCTGCACATACTCCAATGTATAAAAAAAGCACACCAAAAACTAGGTTTACTGTATTGCAACAAAAATTTTCTAACTTCTAATGCAAGACTCTCTGGCACAAGGTGCTCCTTCTCCCCTCCCTTCTATATGCTACCCCAGTTCTAACCAACATTCAGGCCACAACCTTGAACAAACTTCAGTAAACGTACCATAAAATAGCTAGACTCAATAAGAACCCACCATACAACTCGCACCACTGCCTTGCCCTAAACTCTCTCCAATGGCTCAACCTTCCTCAGCAACTCCTTCTGTCGCAGTTTCAAATAATACACTCTGTTCTATACAAACCATCTTCCTGTCCAGCTCTCTCATCCGTGGTCTGCACCTGTACCCCACCTCGGACACTCCGCATGTCTAACCAACAACTTCTGAATATGTACCAACCCAAGAAAAATGCGGGCAAGCTACTATACAAATGCTCTGTAGCCCAAGCTTGGAACAAACTTACCTTAGACATACGTTCCATTACCCACCCGGCACACTCGAAAAAAAAATAACTTAAACTTCATCTACTTAATACCAAGGACTGCCCTGCCATCACCCAAGCTAATCCCCCTCTACTCCTATATATATATATGTATATGTATCTACAATAAACTCTCCCCTTTCACCTAGTTACCTACTAGGTGGCTGTTTACTAAACCCACTCAACTAAACTGAAGATTTAATACAATATGTATATCTAGATTTATCTTTGTAAAATTGCTACTTGCATATTGCTATGTGCTTGATTTCCACTTTTTTTCATTTTATGACGTTTTGAATTTCAAGATTCTTTAATGTCTTTGAATGTAAATTTATTTTTTACTATAAATTGTCTGTAACTGGAGCTTTTCTCCTCTGGTCCCTACTGAAAACTGGCCACAAATCCAACTGAACCAACCCAGTTAACAAATGTCAATAAATAAAATAAATTTGTAATCCTTCATTTATTCATTAACGTACGAGTTGCTGATCTTCTCCTGTTGATCTCCATCTCCCAGCTCCAGTTTCTAGTTATTTCCAATGTACTCTTGCTTCTTGTAGTCAGTTCCTATGCTTTTTTCCGTCTTCAGTGTTCCAAAGGAAAATGCTTGAAACAGGTTTTACTGGCATAGTCTCTCAATGAGCTTCATCATCAGAAAAATAAGCAGAGTCCCTCTTCTATTTTTAGCTCACTTTTTTGTTGGGCAAACTTTTGTAATTCCTCCTTAGCTTGTCATGCATCAAAAATGACTTTGAAACTCCAGGAAAAAAATATTCTAAAGATAGCTGGATACAGCAGCTTGAATGTCACACCTGTCTCTCAAATTCCCTGATTGCTGGAATAAATTTGCTCCTCTTCTGCCTGGTGTACAGTGAGAAATCATTTTCCACAAACACGTCTCTGTCTCCAGCTTTTAGTGCTTTGTCCTTTATCCACATTTTTGTCAGAGTCAATTCTTTCTGCTGATAGGATTGCATCTTTAGTATTAGAGGTCTTGGCTACATTCTCCTGGCCAGGTTTGGAGCATACACGTGATGTACTCTTTCAATTAATGACTCCTGCTGTGGAATACCAGTTCAGTTGTTCATTTGTGCTTTCATAAAATTTATACTGTCTGTTCCTTCCAGTTCTCAGGTACAGCAGAAAATATCAGGATCTGATTTTGTCCTTTTCATTTTTTCTCACTGATGAGTTTGTGGATCTGACATTGGATCTGAATCAGCCGCATTTCCAAGACTTAAGGATCCGAGTCTTAAGCTCCACCCTCTTCCCATAATGCAGCATACCTTCCCCTTGCTCCTCAGATCTTTGTTTGCTGCCTTTGCATCCATTCACAGATTCCGAGTCTCGAGTTAGGATTTACAATAGTCTTCACTTAAGAGAAGTCATCTAAAAATGTTGATATTTCTATTTTTTGTAGTAGTTTTTTCTAATTCTCCCTCCATTTTCATCTCTTCACAGGCATTAGGGACTGCTGCCCCTTTCATTCTTGTGCTTTTCCTCTTTTGCTGATAGCGCTTGCTGTTTACTTAAAAAAAAAACAAAAAAAAAACTTTGGTATAGTTTTTTTATAGTTGTTCTTGGTGTTAATTTAGATAACTTAAATCTACAGTCTGTGTGTGTGTGTGTGTGTGTGTGTGTGTGTGTGTGTGTGTGTGTGTGTGTGTGTGTGTGTGTGTGTGTTCGGTTTTTGGCTTGTACCGCGCTTAGTGTACTTTTTCTTGGTTGGTCAAAATGTCCAATAAACCTACAGGTTTCAAGAGATGCACTTATTGTGGGCATAAAATCCCCAATTCAGATGCCCATAGGAAGGGTGTCTACCGTTTAGAACCAGGATAGTTAAACATACAGTGTGAGGTGTGTGTGTGTCCTTTAATCTGAGAGCTTTGTTGGATAGATGTAGTAAGCTGATACTGAAAGGCCTTTTACCTGCATCATCTCTTTCATCCGGGGCTCAAACTTTCTCTAAGAATATTAACTCCAAAGAGTTGAAAAGACAAGACCGGTCTGCTTCCCCTGAGAGCCTCTTTGGAGCCAAGTGAAAGAGACCGTCACTGATCCCATTGCTCTGGATCCGAGCACAGCTAAGACACCCTCAGATCCTACGACCTCTTTGGATCTGACTGGAGCCATTGTGATTTCAAGATGATCGTCGTGTTTCACTGTTGCAGTCATTACAATTGGGTTATCCTGCTGGCAGGCTACCCGCAGTCGGCCTGAGTTCAAAAGGTCCGGTGTCGGTTGCTGTCACCTCTTCCCTGATGTCAGTGCACCAGGGGTATAAAAGATGCAGCCGACTCCATTTTCTTCAGTCTTTCTTGCCGTGCGGTGCCCGAAGCAAAAGCAGTTTGCAAGTGCCGGTCGGCCGACTCCTGAGATTTTCGTATTCGAATTTCAGATCTGAAGTCTTCATTAAAAGCTAAGTACCCCGTTGGGGAAACTTTTTTCTTGCTCCAGACCAGTGTCAGCAAAAGTTAATAATTGTATTTCTTGTGGGAAGCAAATACTTCATAAGGACTTTCATTCCTTCCATTCCTACTGTATTCCTTGCCTAGGCCCTGATCACGACGTTGCTAATTGTCGGTTTTGTGCTAGATTTAACCAATGCACTATTAAGCGTCGGTACGATTTTGCATTTCATTATTTTGCAGAAGATTTAATTACACGGTGTCGTCTGATAGCCATCCGACTTCCGCAATTCAAAAGAAATTCAAAGAAAAGGACAGGCATCCGAGGTCCAAAACTGACGACGAGGCTTCTTCTAAGCCAGTCGCCCGTTCGCCAGTTCTCAGTGAGGCGCTTTCGCAGCCCCTGACGCCCGCTACTTTACAGCCGCAGGCCGCTTCCGACTCCCACGTGGAGCTGACTAGGCCGCTGGAAACTCAAGGTATTGGAACCTTGAAAACTGTTCCCTCAGATGGGTCCGGAGCCGCTGAGCAGGCATCTGCTTCTGAGGGTGTTTTCAGGCTTACACAGTTATATGTTAAAACAACTTCAGCTTCAAAGGCAAAGACTAAAGCACCTCTAAAGACAAATAAACAAGTACAACAGCTCCATGGATAGGCCTCCATGCCTAAAAAACAGATGCTCAAAATGGCCGAAGACCTAATTACTTTGATCAGGGGTTCCCATCCCCCTTCTGATAAGAGGCCTAGGCAAGAGACAGAAAAGGAATCTTCAGATCAGGTTTCCATTTCTTCTGATTCCTCTTCTGATCAGGAATACTCTCTTCCTCCCTATGAGGATTCTGATGCTAAAGAATCAATTCCTTCAACTTCTTCTCCTGAGGACTACTCTTTTGGGGAAACCTTGCATACCATGAGGGAACACTTCCACTGGGGGAGCCAAGATTATTCAGAATCTAAGAAGAGGTTCAGGGACTTCCTTTTACTACCTCAACACAGGCCTCTAGCTATTCCACTTGTGTTAGACATTGTAGTTGATGTGTTCTCAGAGTCTAGTCTGACTCCTGACTCCTTACCTCCAGCTCCTGTTAAGCCAGACAGATACTGCAGGGTCCCTGACTCTCATAAATTTCTTTTCAAAAACGCTACTGCAGACCCAGAAACTATTTCTCAGGGTCCCAAAGGGGTCAAGGCTTCCACTGCAAAAAGCCCGACCCCCATCTGACAGGGATTCTAGGGCACTGGATAGATGGGGAAAAAAGATTTACACATCTGCTACCTTAGCTATAAGGGCCTTAAATTGCCAGTTTCATATGCTCAAATATCAGCAATATATCATAACACTGCTTAAACAGAAAATTATGGTAAATTCTGAATGTGCAGAAAACAAAAGAAATGCAGGATTTATTGCATGCAGCTGAACAAGTTGGAAAGCATACTTTGCAATGTGGTTTTGATTCTCTGGAGGCCTCCTGCAGGGCTGCTGTTACGGGCTCTGTCATTAGGAGGCATGCTTGGTTAAAGGAACAAAATCTGCCTGATCATGTTAAAGCAAACTTATTAGATGCTCCATTACAACATGATATCTTGTTTGGTGTTAAGGCAGAAGAGGTGTTAAAGAAAATGGAGGACAAAGCTAAATCTATGCAAATGGTCGAGGATGTCTTACAGGTACAGCCACCTAGATTTAGCAGACACTGGCCTACAAAGAATTGGTCCTTTCCAGTCTCAGACAGACCTCAAAGGGGCAGATCCAGACGCCCTAGAGGCAGATCACAGCCGCAACCAGTCTAAGCAATGGGGTGCTTCTACCTTCAAAGATGGAGAAGATAAATTACAACCATATAGGAAACCATCCCAATGACTTCCCCCTGCCTGCACCAAGCACTTATCTTCCGGCAGCATCCTTAGGGGGAAAACTAGCACTTTTTTCTCAAAATTGGCACATTATAACCCAGGATAAATGGGTTCTAAACATAGTGTCACAAGGCTACAAGTTTCATTTCCATATCCTGCCAACGGCAAACATTTGGCCAGACCTGCCAAAAAATCAATGGGCAGAGGCTCAAAAACAAGTCACAGCTCTCATGGACGCGAGGGCTATTCAACAAGTGCCACAGCAAGAGCACAGGGACAAGGATTTTACTCGACTGTTCTTGGTACCCAGAAAGGACAAAGCTTGGAGACCAATACTGGACCTATCTATTCTAAACACTTTCCTGGATATACCAAAATTCAAGATGTTGACCTTGCAACAGCTTCTGCCCATGCTGGGCAGCAATTCTTGGCTCTTGACTTTAGACTTGAGAGGCATACCTGCATGTCCCAATCGGACAATCATGCAGAAGATACCTTAGATTCAAGGCTGGCTCAAAGCATTACCAATTCTCTGCACTGCCCTTTGGCTTATCTACTGCGCCCAGGGTCGTCACAAAATGCCTGGCACCAGTAATTTCTTACTGCAGACAGAGGAATACAAATATATCCTTACTTGGACGACTGCCTCATACAAGCAGAGAGCAAGTACATTCTACTACAGCATCTGACGTTTGTGAAAAGACTTTTAACATGCCTAGGGTACACAGTCAACAAAAAGAAATCAAAACTAGTACCCTCTCAAGAGATAATATTCCTGGGTGCAAGCTTAACTACAACTGCCCAGATGGCTTATCTCACTCCAGACAAACAAAGGCAACGGACTACCTATTTCAAGGAAATGGCAACAAAGGCCCAGTTATCTGCAAGAATAATTCTGCAGGCTTTGGGCTTCATGGCATTCTGCATCTTACTAATACCATATGCAAGACTGCATATGAGGAAAATTCAGTGGTACCTAAAAAGTGTCTGGACACAACATTGCTACAGCCTGGAAGCAATGATTACTCTCATTCCCTACCTGCAACAGGAGTTTCGATGGTGGGCAAAGGCTTGTCACCAAAACAAGGGATGGCCATTCTCACTACCCCCAGCCAGGCAGAGCCTAACGACAGATGCATCAGATTATGCCTGGGGGGCACATATGGCAGGAAGAGGCATTCAGGGCACCTGGTCCACAAACCAAAAGCATCTACATATCAATCAAAAAGAGATGGTATCTGTTCAAAATGCCCTGACAAGCCTTCAAGGACCTACTTCATCTGGGACAACTACTGATAAAGATAGACAACACTATGGTCATGTGGTACATAAACAAGCAGGGGGGCACTCATTCTTACCCCCTTTGCAGACTAGCCATGGCTTTATGGGACACAGCATTGACTTACCAAATTCATCTGCAGGCACAGTTCCTGCCAGGAAAGGAAAATACTCTGGCAGACGAACTAAGCAGAAACCTCATGGATCCCCATGAGTGGCAACTGGATCCACAAATCTTCAGCATGATAACAAAGAAATGGGGACGCCCGGACATAGATCTATTTGCCTCCCCTCACAACAATCAACTAAAAAGTTTCTGCACAAGGACCTATCCACAGACAAGCTTAGAAAGTGGACACCTTATCTTTCAACCTATCAGTATATGCCTTTCCTCCACTGCCTCTCCTCCCCAAGGTACTCCTAAAGGTCAGACAGGAGAAACCAAAAATGATTCTGATTGCCCCAGACTGGCCACGCCAGTACTGGTATCTGAGCTTAAGGAACTTGTCCCAATGCCCAGCCTGGACTTTACCTCAAATACCTCATTTACTGTCCCAGCAAAACAATGAGATTCTGCACATCCAACTCAGGACTCTTCCTGGCAGCATGGCGGATAATGTAGCCATACAAACCACACCTCTCAGTAAAGCTGTGATGGATGTCATTTTAGAAGCCAGAAGGCCTAGTACTAGAAAATCCTATGCTGGGAAATGGAAGAGATTTTGCATTTGGAACCAAGCTCAAGGAACTGATACAGCGGTCCCAAATATTCCTCAACTTTTGCAATACTTAACTGAGATGCTGGACAAAGGCCTTTATTTTTCATCAATTAAAATCCATGCCTCTGCCATTTCAGCTCATTACAATACAGAGCCACCACTCTTTTCTCATCCTTTATTAAGGCAGTACCTCAGAGGTGCCAAAAACCTAAGGCCTCCAAGGAGAAAGCCAGTACCTGCATGGACCCTCAGTTATGTCTTGGAAAAACTCACCTTACCTCCTTTTGAGCCAGCTACTACTGCGGATATAAAATTCTTATCTTGGAAAACAGCTCTGCTCCTAGCAATAACTTCTGCAAGATGAGTTTCAGAGCTACAGGCTCTCATGGCTGTGGAACCATTTTATCATTTTTTTTCCAGACAGCGTTTCTCTGAGAACAAACTCTACATTTATGCCTAAGGCGGTATCCAGTGTAGCCCTTAACCAAACTATTCATTTGCCAAATTTTTATCCAAATCCACAGAAAAAGGGGGAGAAAATTCTGCATTCTTTGGACGTACACAGACAGCTTAGATTCTACTTGGACAAAACTAAAGTTTTCAGAAAGACATAACAATTACTAGTGGCATATGCCGCAGCATCACAAGGAAAGGCCATCTCCAATCAGACTGTTTCAAAGTGGATAGGTCACTGCATTCGTTTCTGCTGCTCACAGCATGGCAAACCAATGCCTAATGGCATTAGGCCACATTCAACCAGAGCTGCAGCCACTTCTGCAGCCTCTCTCAGGGGAGTACCAACCAAAGACTTTTTAGAGGCTGCTACTTGGAGTTCAATGCATACCTTTACAAAACATTACAATCTGCCTCTTTACTCTAAATCCAGGGCAGGCTTTGCCATTGTAGTTCTGCAGGGCGTCATAGCCGCTTCTAATGCTGTTTAGCTCCAGCCCCCCAACCATAGCTTTGGGACTCAACCCTAATGTAATGACTGCAACAGTGAAACACGAAGAACGTAGTACAGTTGTGTACACTTACCATAAATGTAGATGTTCGATTGTATTCACTGTTGCAGTCCAGGTTACCCACCTGCCATCCCCCTTACTTTTGCTGGAACTTAACTTTACAACCTAGGTGGTGTATTTGCTTATAGATGAAGGTAAAGCTTGTTTTGGTGCATGTATGTTTTATTTACATATTTTTAGCATACCCTTTTGGGGGCACCTGACATCCGGGGCAAGAAAAACTAAAGAAAATGGCGTCGGCTGCATCTTTTATACCCCTGACGACTTGACGTCAGGGAAGAGGCAACAGCAACCAACGTAGGACCCAAGACTTTGGAATTCAGGCCGACTGAGGGCAACCTGCCAGCAGGATAACCCAAATGTAATGACTGCAACAGTGAATACACTCGAACATCTACATTTATGGTAAGTGTACACAACTGTACTTTATACCCCTAAATCAGTGGGCAGAGGCTCGAAAGCAAGTTCTTTCTCTAAGTATAAGGGCTATTGAAACTGTCCCAGAAGAGGAAAGGGGACAAGATTTCTACTCAAGATTTTTTCTGTTGCCCAGAAAAGAATACTCCTGGCATCCTATCCTGGATCTCTATATCCTAAACACTTTTTGGTGATCCCAGACTTCCAGGTGCTAACTCTTCACAAGTTGCTTCCTATGCTAGGCAAGGATGCCTGGTTGGCAACACTGGATTTAAAGGAAGCCTACCTGCACATCCCAATCAGGGAATCTTGCAGAAGATACCTATGCTTCAAAGCAGGCTTCATGCACTGTCAGTACTCTGCACTGCCCTTTGGCTTATCTACTGCGCCTAGGCTAAGTGCCTAGCTCCAGTCATTGCATTTTGCAGGCAAAGAAATATTCAAACATACCAATACCTGGATGATTGTCTAATTCAGACAGAAAGCCAGGGCAATACTATTGAATCATCTGGCGTTTATACAAAAAGTGCTAACTTACCTGGGGTAACATCATAAACGAAAAGAAATCGCATCTGGTACCCTGCCAACAAATTGTATTCCTGGGAGCAAGCTTGAACACATCTTCCCAGAAAGCGTCCCTCACGCCAGAGAAACAAGTTCATTGGACAACTTACTTCAAACTTATGGCCACAAAGACCATGCTATCTGCAAGACAAATATTGCAAGCCTTGGGGTTCATGGCCTCCCGCATTTTTCTGATTCCATATGCTAGACTGCATATGAGGAAACTACAGTGGTATCTAAAAAGCCTATGATGTCAACATTCTCAGATCTAGAATCAATGATTCCTATCATACCTTGTCTACGGATAGAGTTCCTTTGGTGGGCAAAGGCCTGCCACCACAATAAGGGACTGCCATTCACTCTACCCCCTGCTGCCCAAACCCTAACAATAGACACATCAGACTATGCATGAGGGGCTCACTTGGCAGGGCAGTGCATTCTGGGCAAATGGAACCCAAGTCAAATGCACCTGTATGTCAGTCGAAAAGAAATGTTAGCTCTACAGTATGCTGTGACAGCCTTCAAGGACCACATTCTTCCAGGACCATTATTGGTAAAGACAGACAACGCCACTGTTATGTGGTACATAAACAAGCAAGGGGGAACCCACTCTTACCCTCACTGCAGGCTAGCTATGGCTGTATGAAATACAGCCCCTGAGCAGCCAAGTGCACCTACTGGCTCAATTCCTGTCAGGAAAGCTAAATACACTGGCAGATGACCTAAGCAGAAATCTCATGGACCCACGCGAGTGGAAAGTGCACCTACAGGCTCAATTCCTGCCAGGAAAGCTAAATACCCTGGCAGATGACCTAAGCAGAAATCTCATGGATCCACACAAGTGGAGACTGGAACCAAAGCTATTCAACAAGTTGAGAAACAAATGGGGGAGCCCAAAGCTAGACCTGTTTGCCTCCCCCAGAACTATCAATTGGACAAATTCTGCACACGGACTCACCACAAACAAGCTTGGAAAGTGGATGCCCTGTCCTTCACCTGGAAAAACAGGTTATGCCCTTCCCCATCGGCCTCTCCTCTCCAAGGTACTGCTAAAGATCAAACAGGACAAACAAAGGACAATACTGATTGCACCAGACTGGCCACACCAACACTGGTAACCCCTCTTGTGCAGTGTGTCACTGCTGGCACCATGGCACCTGCCTCAGACCCCTGCTCTACTGTCTCAGCAGGAGTTCCAGATTCTCCCCCCAAGCTTCAAACCCTGAACTTGGCAGCCTGGCTAATTACTTGATCTCACTATTCTCATCCCTCAGTAAGCAAGTGATGGATGTTATTCTGGAGGCAAGGAAGCCTATTACTAGAAACTCCTATGCTGAAAAATGGAAAAGATTCTGTTCCTGGAGCCAAACTCATGGAATGGGCACAGCAGCGCCCAGTTTACCTCAGATTCTTCAGTACTTAACTGAGATGCTTCAAAAGGGCTTTTCCTTTGCCTCCATCAAAATTCGTGCCTCAGCCATTTCAACTCATTATAATACAGAACCATCCCTCTTCTCTCATCCGCTGCTGAAGCAATTCCTCAGAGGGGCGAAAAAACATAAGACCACCCAGGAGAGCCCCTACTCCAGCCTGAGACCTCAACTTGGTATTGGAAAAGCTCACTCTACCTCCCTTCAACCCAGCTGCAAGTGCAGAGTTGAAATTTCTTTCTTGAAAAACAGCTTCCCTTCTAGCCATCACTTCAGCAAGAAGGGTGTCTGAATTTCAGGCCCTCATGGCTGTGGAGCCTTTCAACATCTTTCATGCGGCAGGGTGTCCCTCAGGACCAATCCCTCCTTCATGCCCAAGGAGGTATGCAGTGTGGCCCTTAATCAGTCCATTCATTTGCCACCATTCTTTCCTAATTTACAGAACAAAGGGGAATGAATACTGCACCCCTTGGACGTGCATAGACAATTTAGATTTTACTTGGACAAGACTAAACCTCAAATGAAATCTGAACAGCTGCTGGTTGCATTTGCTGCAGGGGCAGAGGGGAAAGCTATTTCAGAGCAAGCCATTTCTAAGTGGATTGGCCATTGCATTAATTTCTGCTATAAGCACCATGGAAAACCTACCCCACAGGGGATAAGACCACATTCAACCAGAGCTGTATCTACCTCTACAGCCTTTCTCAGAGGTGTCCATACCAGAGACATCCTAGAAGCTACTACCTGGAGTTCAGTGCATACCATCACCAAGCATTATCACTTGCCAATTTTTTCTAAATCCTGAGCTGGATTTGGCACTGCAACCCTGCAGGGCCTTATAGCTGGTCCTAATGCTTTTTAATTGCCTCCTCCCATCCTTAGCTTTGGGAATCTACCCACATGTGATGATTGCAACAGTGAAACACGTAGAACATAGTACAGTTGTGTACACTTACCATAAATGTAGATGTTCAAGGGTATTCACCGTTGCAGTCCTGGTTACCCTCCCTCCAACCCCCTGACTTCTATTGTCTATACTTCTATTCGTGTTTACTTTGCTTAAAATTTTCTGTTGTATTTGCTTTTTGTTGGAGGTGTAACCTTGTATATAATTGCTTCCCATTATCGGGGCACCTGATATCTGGGGCAAGAAAAACTGATAAAATGGCATCTGCTGCATACTTTATCCCCCTGACTACCTGATGTCCTGGAAGATGAGACAGCAACTGACGCAGGACCTAAGACTTTATTAGTCAGGCCGACTGAGGGCTACTTTAAGCAGATAATCCAAATGTGATGACTGCAACGGTGAATTCACTCGAACATCTACATTTATGGCAAGTGTACACAACTGTACTTTCCCATCACATGCCATACAGATTCCTTCTCGATCTGACCCAAGTTTTCACTGCCCCCAAGATCCTGGATACCCGAGAGAGTCCGCATCATATCTGAGGATAGTCCTTTCTAGACTCCAACCATGTCCCTGACTAACCTGCTCTATTTTTTTTTGGATCAGAGCAGGTCTCTGATATGAGGTATCGTGTCCTGGGGGTTGGGTTTGGCTCCAACTTTGTTGACACCATCGCTTCTTTTTGGAGCCTTGACCCTCGATAGGTTGGTCCAGTTCTCTCTGGAGTCCTCTGATCTGGTTGTTGGCTCTGTCCACCCCCCCCCCCCCACACACACACAGTTCTTTCGGGTCTGAGGGAAAGGGAAGGAGTCTCTCCGGGTGTATCAGCTTTCCAGGTTGCAGAAAGGGCTTTTTCTTGGATCAGAGAATCATCTTCTCAAATCTTGGACCCCCTCCCTTGTCCTTCATTGGGTCTGAGCACTAAGCCCATCACTCTTGCCATAGATCAGCTTACCCCAAGGAGCCTCTAGACCATTTCCCCTCAGGAAATTCCCCTTTCTTTCAGTACTTCCCCTCAACACCCTATGGAAGGAAGCTCCTCGAAAGAAAATGTGCAGGAGGAGGCACATAGACTCCTCGATGGACACTGATTTTTGATGAGGGAGCAGGATCTCCCTGATCGCCACCTGAAGACCTCTTTTGAGACATCCTAGAGTTCCTTAAGCAGAAAGGTGGCTGGTCTTCCCAGCCCCCTTTTTCAGAAGCATCGATGTTCCTGCATGCTTTGGGGGATGCCTGTCTACATCTTTGGTGTTCCGGTAGATGCTATTGTCCGCAACCACGAAAAGGAGCTATCTGAGCAAAGCTCCAGTGTCCATCTGCTGAACAATACGTCCTAAGCGTTGGACAGGTATAGAAGGCATGTTTATGCCTCAGCTTCCTTTGCACTGAGTTCATTAAGCTATTTGGCGCATTTCACTATGTCAGAGGAGGACTTGAAGGTTTCTTCCTAACTGGCAGCTCTGTCTTCCATTGCCAGATGTTCTTCGTGTTTTACTGTTGCAGTCATTTCATTTGGGTAATCTGCTGGCAGGTTGCCCTCAGTCGGCCTGAATAACAAAGTCTTGGGTCCTGCGTCGGTTGCTGTCTCCTTTTCCATGACGTCAGGTCATCATGGGTATAAAACATGCAGCCGACGCCATTTTAATCAGTCTTTCTTGCCGCTCGGTGCCCGAAGCAGTTTGCAAGTGCCGGTCGGCCGACTCCTGAAATTTTCTTTTTCGAGTTTCAGAACCGAAGTCTTCAAACTAAAGCCAAGTACCCTGTTGGGGAAACTTTTTCTTGCTCCTTACCGATGTCAGTAAAAGTTAATAATTGTATTACTTGTGGGAAGCAAATACCTCATAGGGATTTTCATTTGTACTGTATTCTTTGCCTAGGCCCTGACCACAACGTGCCCTGCTGTCGGTTTTGTGCTAAATTTAACCAGTGCACTATTAAGCTTTTGTATATTTTTGCTTCTAAATACTTTGGTTCAAGATTTAACTATACTGAAATGTTGTCGGTTAGCAAACCGACTACCAGTATTCACAAAAAAGAAACAAGAAAAAGACAGAGACAGACCGTGGAGGTCCAAAACCGATGTCAAAGCTTCTCCTTTGCCAGTCGCCGGTTCGCCGGTACTCAGTGAGGCACTTTCGCAGCCCCTGATGCCCGCTACTTTTGAATCGCAGGCCTCTAACGAGACCCATTCGGAGTCAGGTATGCTGCGAGATTGTTCAAGTATTGAACCCACGGATGTCTCTCCCTTGGATAGGTCTGGAGCGGCTGAGCAGGCATCGACTTCTGAGGGTGTTTTCAGGCCTAAAGATTTGTATATTAAACCGACACCATCATCAAAAACAAGGCCAAAACCAATTTCTATGTCTAAAAAACTGACTCATGAGCCACGTGCTCAGGCTCCTTTGCCTAAAAAACAAATGATCAAAATGGCTGAGGATTTAATTGCCTTGATCAGGGGTTCCCAACCCCTTCCTGCTAAGAGGCCTAGGCAAGGCACTGATTATGAATCTTCAGATCAGGTTTCCATTTCTTCCGATTCCTCTTCTGATCAGGAATTTTCTATTCCTCCTTATGAGGACTCTGATGCAGAAGAATCCATCCCTTCTGCTTCTCCTCCTGAGGATTTTTCTTTTGGAGAGACTTTTACATACCTTAAGGGAACATTTTCATTGGGAGATTCAGGATTTTTCAGAATCCAAAAAGAGGCTTAGGGATTTTCTTCTTCCTCAGCATAGGCCTTTGGCTATACCTCCTGTTTTAGACATTGTTGATTATGTTTTCTCAGAATCCAGCATGGCTCCTGATTCCCTGCCTCCAGCTCCTAGTAAGCCAGACAGATATTACAGGGTTCCTGACTCACACAAGTTTCCTTTCAAAAATCCTACTGCTGACCCTGAAACAATTTCTCAGGGTCCCTAAGGTGTTAAGGCTTCTACTGCTAAAAATCCTACCCCTTCTGATAGAGACTCCAGGGCACTGGATAGATGTGGTAAGAAGGTTTATACGTCTGCAACCCTGGCAATCAGGGCTTTAAACTGTCAATTTCATATGCTTAAATATCAACAGCATGTCATGGGCTTACTGAAACAGAAAATTATGTTGAGTTCTGATTGTGTGGAAAATAGAGTTACAGGATTTATTGCATGCAGCTGAACATGTTTGGAAGCATACTTTGCAATGTGGTTTTGATTCCTAGGAGGCCTCTTGCAGGGCTGCCGTAACTGGATCTGTGATGAGAAGGCATGCTTGGCTCAAGGAGCAAAATCTGCCTGATCATGTTGAAGCTAAATTGTTTGGATGCTCCTTTACAGCAGGACAGTCTGTTTGGTAATAAGGCAGAAGAAGTTTTGAAAAAGATGGAAGACAAAGCTAAATCTGTGCAAACAGTAAAAGATTTCTTGCAAGTGCAACTACCCAGGTTCAGTAGGCACTGGCCTACTAAGAATTGGTCCTTTCCAGTACCCATCAGAGCCGCTCAGGTCAAACCCAAACACTTCAAAGGCTCCAGGCTTCAGTCACAAGGATCTTGCAGGACAAAACAATGGGGTGCCTCCACTTCCAAATCAGGAAGTAGCAAAGCACCACCCTACGGTAACCAGTCTCAAGGACTTTCCTCTGCCATTTCCAAGCACTTATCTTTTGGCAGCCCCTTTGGGGGGAAAACTAGCACTTCATGCTCAAAATTGGCATCTAATTACCCAGGACAAGTAGGTCTTAAATATAGTATCCCAGGAATACAGATTTCATTTCCACACGTTGTCAGTTCCAAACGGATGGCCAGATCTGCCTCCAAATCAGTGGGCAGAGGCACAGAAACAAGTCATGTCCCTCATGGATATGGGGGCTATTCAGCCAGTACCAGAAAAGGAAAAAGGACAAGGTTTTTATTCAAGACTTTTCCTGGTTCCCAGAAAAGACAAATCATGGCGTCCAATTCTGGACTTATCCATTCTAAATACTTTCCTGGACATTCCAAAATTCAAGATGATGACTTTACAACAGCTACTGCCTATGCTAGGCAAGAATGCCTGGTTGGTAACTTTAGACTTAAAGGAGGCTTACCTGCATATCCCAATCAGGGAATCTTGCAGAAGATACCTCCGCTTCAAAGCAGGCTATTTGCATTACCAGTTCTCTGCACTGCCCTTTGGCTTATCTACTGCGCCCAGGGTCTTCATAAAGTGCCTGGCACCAGTGATTGCATTTTGCAGACAAAGAAACCTTCAAATTTATCCTTATCTGGACGATCCTCTAATTCAGGCAGAGGACAAGGGCACTCTTCAACAACATCTGGCATTTGTAAAAAGACTTCTAACATGCCTAGGGTACACCATAAACGAAAAGAAATCACAACTGGTACTCTCAAATAATTACATTCCTGGGTGCAAGCTTGAATACAATTTCCCAGATGGCTTACCTCACGCCAGACAAACAAATTCAGTTGATAACATACTTCAAACAAGTGGCCACAAAAACCCAGCTATCTGCAAGACCAATTCTGCAGGCTTTGGGGTTCATGGCATCCTGCATTCTACTAATTCCATATGCAAGACTGCATATGAGGAAACTTCAATGGTACCTAAAAAGCTTATGTTGTCAACATTGTCACAGCCTGGAAACAATGATTCCTCTCATTCCTTGCCTGCAACAGGAGTTCCTTTGGTGGGCGGAGTCCTGTCACCAAAACAAGGGACTGTCATTCATTGTACCCCCTGCCACCCAAACCTTGACTACAGATGCATCAGACTATGCGTGGGGAGCCCATCTGGCAGGGAGATGCATTCAGGGCGAATGGAGCCCAAATCAAATGCACCTACATATCAACCAGAAAGAAATGCTAGCTGTACTGAATGGTCTGACAGCCTTCAAGGACTTCCTTCATCCAGGACAACTACTGATAAAGACGGACAACACCACACTTATGTGGTACATAAACAAACAGGGGGGTACCCACTCCTACCCCCTTTGCAGACTAGCCATGGCATTGTGGAACACAGCCTTGACTTACCAAATACATCTACAGGCTCAATTCTTGCCAGGAAAGCAAAATACTTTGGCAGACGTCCTAAGCAGATATCTTATGGACCCACACGAATGGAAACTGGATCCACAGATCTTCAGCATGTTGGCACGAAAATGGGGGAGCTCAGACATAGATCTTTTTGCCTCTCCCCAAAACTATCAGTTAGACAAATTCTGCACAAGAATTCATCACAAAAATGCTTGGAAAGTGGATGCGTTGTCCTTTAGCTGGAAAAACCTATCAGTCTATGCCTTTCCCCTCTGCCTCTGCTCTCCAACGTTTTACTAAATGTCAGACAGGAAAAACCAAAAATGATTCTGATTGCACCAGACTGGCTTCACCAACACTGGTACCCACTTCTAAGGTATATGTCACACCTTCCTCCATGTTACTTGCCTCAGACACCTCATCTATTGTCTCAGCAGAACTATCAAATTCTGCACACTCAGCTCCAAACTCTGAATCAACTAATTTCACCAATCCCATCTCTCAGTAAACCTGTAATGGATGTCATTTTGGATGCTAGAAGGCCTAGTACTAGAAAATCTTATGCTGATAAATGGAAGAGATTCTGTGCCTGGAATCGAGCACAAGGAATAAACACAGCAGTGCCCAATATTCCTCAGATTCTGCAATATTTAACTGAGATGCTTCACAAGGGCCTATCTTTTTCTTCTATAAAAATCGATGCCTCTGCCATCTTCACTCATTACAACACAGAGCTTCCTCTCTTTTCTCATCCTTTGCTAAAGCAGTACCTCATAGGGGCCAACAATTTGAGACCTCCCAGGTGAGCACCAACTTCTGCATGGGACCTCAATTTTGTGCTGGAAAAACTCACCCTACCTCCTTTTGAACCAGCTGCTACTGCAGAGATACATTTTTTTTCTTGGAAGACCGCCTTTCTTTTAGCAGTCACTTCAGCTAGAAGGATTTAAGAACTACAGGCTCTCATGGCAGTGGAGCCTTTCATTATCTTTTATCCGGACAGGACGGCCCTTGGGACCAATCCTCCTTTTATGCCTAAGGTGGTATCCAGTGTGGCTCTTAACCAGACCATTCATCTGCCAACTTTTTTCTCAACAACAAGGGGGAGCGGATTCTGCATTCATTGGATGTATCAATGTTCCAGAGAGGGCGTCAGCGAATTATCAAAAGCTCGGACAACAGTAAAATAATCCACCGTTTATTAGTTGAAATCACAACTCAAATAGTAACTACACAGGTTAAGCGCTTTGCCTGACCTCGTCAGACTTCCTCAGAACCATGATTGAAATCTTGGTTGTGTTTTTAAATACATTTTGGCGCCAACAATCTGCAAGGCAGTTACTTCTTAAAAGAGCAACGCTCAGTAATGTACATATTGTTAAACTTCATTTACATATTGTAATATAAAATATATTTAACATGTCTAATAACTAATAACATCTAATTGTACACGCAGTTCAAATGTTACAAATATTTGCTACGTATAACTTCATATACCAATGCAATACTAGACTACACTGTCTACAAGAATGTGTAGTGCTACTGTATGCACTTCCAATGTAAATGCTCTAAAACTATACACTAATTAGAGCATTTACATTGGAAGTGCATACAGTAGCACTACACATTCTTGTAGACAGTGTAGTCTAGTATTGCATTGGTATATGAAGTTATACGTAGCAAATATTTGTAACATTTGAACTGCGTGTACAATTAGATGTTATTAGTTATTAGACATGTTAAATATATTTTATATTACAATATGTAAATGAAGTTTAACAATATGTACATTATTGAGCGTTGCTCTTTTAAGAAGTAACTGCCTTGCAGATTGTTGGCGCCAAAATGTATTTAAAAACACAACCAAGATTTCAATCATGGTTCTGAGGAAGTCTGACGTAGGTCAGACGAAAGCGCTTAACCTTGTGTAGTTACTATTTGAGTTGTGATTTCAACTAATAAACGGTGGATTATTTTTACTGTTGTTGTCCGAGCTTTTTGGATACGGTCTGCTGACGCCCTCTCTGGAACATTGATACTTGTCATTTTGTGTTTCTTCAGTTCATTGGATGTACACAGACAACTAAGATTCTACTTAAACAGGACAAAATCTCTAAGATAGTCTGAGCAACTACTGGTGGCATTTGCTGCAGGGGCAGAGGAGAAGGCTATCTCAAAGCAGACTATTTTAAAATGGTTAAGCCATTGTATTCATTTCTGCTACGTGCAACATGTTAAACCTGTGCCCAACCACCAGGAGTGGATCTACTTCATACAGTTTTTCTCAGAGGGGTTCCTACGAGAGACATTCTAGAAGCTGCTACTTGGAGCTCAGTTCATACATTCCCAAACCATTACCATTTACCTCTCTTTTCTAAATCCAGGGCAGGCTTTGCCACTGCAGTCCTGCATGGCCTTATAACTGCTCCTAAAGCTGTATAATTCCATCCTCCCATCCATAGCTTTGGGATTCTACCCAAATGTAATGACTGCAACAGTGAAACATGAAGAACACAGTACAGTTGTGTACACTTACCATAAATGTAGATGTTCGAGTGTATTCACTGTTGCAGTCCGGGTTACCCACCCGCAAGCCCCCTTTCCTCTTTATTATTATACCTCTTCTTTCCTTCACTATACTCAAAAGCCTATTTAATGTATTTGCTTTTACTTGGAGGTAAATTTTTTGTGTTCTAAATTACATATATATATATACTCCCCATTTGGGGGGGGCAACTGACATCTGGGGCAAGAAAAACTGATTAAAATGGCGTTGGCTGCATGTTTTATAGCCCTGATGACCTAACGTCATGGAAGAGGAGACAGTAACCGGCGCAGGGCCCAAGACTTTGTTATTCAGGCCGACTGAGGGCAACCTGCCAGCAAATTACCCAAATGTAATGACTGCAACAGTGAATACACTCGAACATCTACAGTTATGGTAAGTGTACACAACTGTACTTTCCTTGATGAGGTTGATTTTGCACACTGCGAAAGGCACGTCTTGAGCAGCCGGTTCAGGCACAGCCGTTAGGAGTCGTGCCTGGATGAGGCTTTGCGACTTTGTGAAAACCTTCAAAGCATCCTTTAATAATGCCCCTTTGCTTCCTTCTTGTTTGGACCAACGGTGAAAGATATGCTTACACGCAGTAAGCAAGAAGGAAAGTTGTTGTCTGCTGTAGGAGTCAAGTTTGCTGCCGCTTAGAGGACCTTTTCTAGGAAACCGTGAGAAGGGGAAAAAAACTTGGTTCAGGAAGCCTCTGGGACCTTTCCAAGACCCGCTCGGAAATTCTTCCTCTAGAGACAGGGAGGAAGGTTATAACAGTGGGCACCACTCCAGAGGCAGGGGGGGGTCCACAAAATCAGGGCTTCATGGAATCTTTTCCTGATGAGTCCTATCAGCACTCCTAAAATGCTGCCTGAATGCCCATCTCTGGAGGCAGTTAAGGGTGGTCTATCCCTGCACCTAGATCCCTGGACAAATATAACAAGCAGTGCTTGGGTGCTAAACATAATATCCAAGGGTTACTACATTTCTTTTTCCCCTTCACCTCCAAGTCCCACTAGGAAAATGCTCGACATACCACCCAGTCACAGGGAATATGCAGTTCAGGAAGCTCAAAAACTTTTACAGAATGAGTCATTCAAAAGGTCTCCACTGAACAAATAGGATTCAGAACTTATTCTCGCTTCTTTTTGGTGCCAAATAAAACAGGGACCTAAGATCAATTTTGGATTTCTGCAGCCTAAATCAGTATGTCAAGAAGTCAAAATTCCGGATGGTAACACCCCAGTCCATTCTGCCACTTCTATGCAAGGATAATTGGATATGCTGTATAGATGTCCTTCTGTTCATATGCTGCTATATCCATAACATCAGGGAGTTTGCCTCTGGTGAACTCTCGTACTTCTAGCTATTATACAAAAGTTAAATGCTACCGCTAGAGTGCATGTGACGTCCCGTGTCTCTCGTCGAGTACATCAGTCGTAAACGGATGTCAGGTGCAAAGCAAACATCAGCATGTAACCACCTCAGAACTTTTCTGCCACCTGTGTGACTGCCAACTTTGGTCACCACTCTTTCGGAAAAAAGTGACTTTGCATCATCCGACTTCACATAAGTACCCCATAGGGGCTTTTTATATTTTGCTTGCTACAGCTTTGGGTTCATGTCAGGTAAGAAGGGCAAGTGTAGGTGTGGAAAGCAAATTCCACATAAAGATTTGTATGAGTTCTGCCTGTTTTGCCTAGGCCCTGAACACGACTATACATCTTGCAGTATTTGTCAGGCATTCATCCCCAAAACCCTTAGAAGCTGCTTAGCAGCTTTGAAACTTTACCTAGAAACCAAGAGACTTAAAACGGTTATCTTCTTATGTGGATCTGATGTCTGGTTCCTCGGATGAGCCTCCAGTCAAAAAGGCAAAAAAGTCTAGGCCTGAACCAATTGCTGCACCCTCCACTCCAGCCATACCTCTCGAGGCAGGTGAAGGCCCGGAGTCTGAGCAAGAGTCCTCTGATCTTCCTTTGGCGGATAGCCCAGAGAAAATTGGTACTACACCAGAGGTCACGTCCCAGAGGGATTCACAGTCATTTGATTCAGTCGCCGAGGGGGAACCAAGGCCCATAATTACCGATGGCCCACGTGGGGTCTCTCAGATATTGTACGAGATGATGTAGTCTCTGATGTTGTGGACTGCCAGACAGCGTCCAGCCCTCCTACCCTTCATCATATCTCTGATTCTTCGACATCTTAGTCACATAAAAGAGAAAACAAAAGACTAAGCATATCTCTCATTCTCCGTCTACTCTTCCCATTGAACAGCCTCTGGATTGCAGGCCTTCACCAAAGTCCTTCTTAAACGCCTTCCTGGCCTTACATCCGTCCCCGACTCTGGTCCACCCCCTGTCAGGCTCTACCCTAAGGGATCTGCCCCCGACGTCTACTCTGGAGAAGAGGATTCTTCAGAAGATGACAAATCTCTCCCTTATTCTTCTCAAATTGCTTCTCCTCTGGGATATGCTTCCCCAAAGGAGTCTAATGGCTCAGATCCCCAGGAGAGGACTTCACCTTTGGTGAGACTATTACACAAATGCAAAATTACTTCAAGTGGGACAGCAGCCAGGTCACAGAGATCCAAAAGAAATACATTGAGCTACTCCAGTTGGAGTCTCCTAGCCTCTCTGCTGTATTCCCTGTGCACCCTGCATTCCTGGATGCCTTCCTGGCTGCTTCAAAAAATCTAGATTTGCAGCCCCCTGCACCCAAACACCCAGATAGATTCTGTAAGTTCCGTGATGAAGCCAAATTCCTGTACGAGGCCTCATCTACAGACCCTTCAGTCATTACTGTGGCTGCTGACAAAACTTTTAAATTACTTCTCTCCACCTCTCTACTGCCCTATGCTAAAGATAACAGACTATTGGAGCGTCTGGGGGAAAAAAAGTATGCAACTCTGCCACCTTAACAGTAAGAGACATCAACTACAAAACACACATAGCTAAATACTCTTTGGCTGTGATGGCAGATGTGGTCAAACAATTGGGAGAGCTCCCTGACTCCCCAGCCAAGGCCGAAATATCTTCTCTCCTTCTTGCACCCAAGTAACCAAACACTCTAAGTGCAGCTGCGATGCCGTATAAGCTTCATCTATTCCTGCTGCCTCTGGATCTGTCATCAGGAGATACTCTTGGCTTAGATGCCAGCCCCTCCCTGATGACATCAAACCTAAACTCCTGGAGACTCCTCTAGACAATAAAGACTTTTTTGGTACAGCTGCTTCTGACCTCTTCAAGGCTCCCCAGGCTAAAGGCAAGGAACTACAGGAACTGAGACATATTTTTGTCTCCCCAATCCCACGTTTTCAAAGAAATTACCCTGCCAAAATTTCCTTTGTAAGGTCCACAGCTAGGAAAGTGCCAGTTAAAACCAGAAAGGACCACAGGAAACAGCCCCCTTCAAGTTCTGTTCCCTCAACTCCTTCTTCCAAACAACTCTTTCAGGGGAAGTCTGGTAGCCTGTGACTACCAAGGCTCTTCACCCAGATACCCCTCTCTCCATGTGTCTCTCCCTGTCCCTCACCGCTTGGAAACAGGTTACCATGGACTGTTGGGTCCTATCTATAATAAAGCAGGGATACTTCATGACTTGGGAGGGCAGACCTACTCCCAAAGGCATGCCTCAACCTCCCCCGAGATCAGCTACCCCCCCCCCCCCTCCATTCCTGCAGGAACGTCTCACTCAGTGAACCATTCAGGAAGTCTCTTCTCATGGAAGAGGGAAAGGGTTCTGCTTAAGAATTTTCGTGGTCCCCAGAAAAGAAGTCTCCTGGAGGCTAATTCTAAATTTATCACACTTCAACATCTTCCTCTGGGTAACCTCCTTTTGGATGCTTTCCCTACCTACTCTTCTGCCCCTGATCCTTCCACAGGCCTTCTTAGTATCCTTGGATATAAAAGATGCCTATTTACACACCCCAATTCATCCTCTCTTCAGAAAAATCCTCCGCTTCTCAGTGAACTCTGCACATTTTCAGTTCTACGCTTTACCATTTGGTCTCTCTCTAGCCCCAAGAATGCCTCCCCCATGAATGGATAGCTCCCAACCTTCTGCTCCAGGGCACCACACACTGAAGCATAGAAGGTGGATGCTTTTTCAATCCCCTGGAAGGAGATGTACTCTTGTGCATCCACCCTTCCCTCTCATACAGAGAGTCCTACTGACATTCAGAAGGAGCAGCGTCAAATCTTGCTGGTGACTCCCTATTGGCCAAAGCAGCATTGGTTCCCCCTATTACTACATCTAGCCAAGGGCAATTGCCACAAGTTACCCCACCAAATTGACCTGTTCACACAGGAGAAGGGAACACTCCTACACCTCAATTGTTCACACTGAATCTTACACTGTTGGTGATCGGGCGCTGATTCCCTTCAAACACCTATGCACAAGAGGATGTGCTTCAGGTTTTGCAGTAGGCCAGGAAATCTTATCTGTCTAAGGGGAAGAAATTGTCTATATGGTGTCAGAAAAACAACTTACAGCCACTGACGGCAGAGCCCCCAGTGGTTTTGTCCTACCTATGTGACCTAATAAATTCTGGACTTTCCTACTCCTCTATTAAAACCCATGTGTCTGCCATCTCAGCTTGCCTGCCCCTGGTACCACCTTTGGCTTCAAGGTTAGAAGTCGAGCTTTTTTTGAAAGGGACATTACATCTCAGACCTCCAAGGAAGCCCATTCCGCCTCATTGGGATCTAGATTTTGTCCTGGGGAAATTGACTCTCCCACCCTTTGAACCAACCAAGGACTACTGCCTCCAACATTGCACTTGGAAAACAGTATTCTTGGTGGCCGTCACTTCAGCTAGAAGGGTTTCGGAGCTCCAGAGCTTTTTGGCCTCTCCCCCTTTCACTGTCTTCCATAAGGACAGGGTATGCTTGCGTACTAACCCAATCTTCATGCCTAAAGTGGTCAATGAGCTGTCCTTGAACCAGGCTATTAATCTGCCAACCTTTTTTGTGCTCTCCACAAAACCTGGCAGAGAAGACACTTCATTCCTTAGCCATACACAGACAACTCTGATACTATTTGGCCAAGACCAAACCCTTCTGCAAGTCTGACAGGCTGTTTATCTCTTGTCACCCAAGCACCCTGGGGCACCCTGCTTCCAAGCAAACCATATCCTTCTGGATATCTAAAGCCATCTCATTTTGTTAGGCAACCCATAGTAAGTCTCTCTCCTCTCCTGTCAAGGCATACTGCACTAGGGGCAGTGTCCTCCTCAGATGCGTTCTTTAAAAGTTTGGACACCGCAGATATTTTTGAAGCAGCTGCATGGTCCTGTGTACACACATTAACTAAGCAGTACAACTTGGATATTGTCTCTAGAGCCAAAGCAGGATTTGCTAGAGCCATCCTCTCTGTTTTTTTGGAAAGTGCTGCTGGTCCTCCACCCCTCTCTTAGGACAGGAGCTTTTCCACTCTCCCTGATGTTATGGGTACAGCAGCATTTGAATAAAAGACATAGTATTGTTGTGTAAGAACTTACCATAACTTTAGATGTCCTTCTCTTCTATATGCTGCTGTATAGTTCCCACCCAGCCTTCCCCCTGCACTTGCCTAACTCCTGGAGCACCCACTCCATAGCCGTGGATTCTGGCGGCATTCAGTTCTGAAGTGGTTGTGTGCTGACGTCCGCTTTATACCCACATTTGTTTACAACTGATGTGCTCGAGGAGAGATGCAGGAAATCGTATGTGCCCTAGTGTTAGCATTTAATTTTTGTATAATGTTCAGACGTATGAGAGTTCACCAGAGGCAAACTACCTGATGTTATGGATACAGCAGCATATAGAAGAGAAGGATATCTTAAGTTCTGGTAAGTTCTTACACAACAATACTATCTCCAGGATGTGTACTATCATTTTAAAAAGAGAGGAGCTCCAGGAAACAGTTGCATTATCAGCTGGGAGGCAATCACTACCAGTTCAGAGCGTGGCCCTTTGGATTCACCAGATCCCCCTGGGTGTTTACCAAATGTATTGCAGTCATAGCAGCTCACCTGAGGCTAAAAGGATTCCAGGTATTAGCCTATCTCGATGATTAGCTCCTCATTGTCCCAAGAAGACATCAACTAATCTGGGCCAGGTATTACTTAGTTCAGGTCTTCAAATCCCTTAGTATCATGATAAATCTTGCAAAATCAAACCTGACCCCTCTACAAGATCTAGAATTTATAGTAATGCAACTAAACATTGCAGTTCAAGTAGCTTCACTACTACGTCATCACATAGAATCTCTTGAGACGGCAAGTTCAGAATTTATTGCATCTCCCTGCTCCCTGTCAAGATTAGTTCTCTAAGCTCTGGGGTCAGTTTCGGTTGCTATCATTCTAATTCCCTTAGCAAGATTCTTCATGCGAGTTGTACAATGAACACTGGTGGTTCAGTGGTCCCTTCTTTACTAGCATCTGCCTGTTCCCATCCAGCTGACTTCAATTTTCAGGTCTCCTCTCCAGTGGTCAAACGACCTGTCTCTGGGCAGCCCCCCCCCAATAGCCACACATACCATGAACGCTTCCCACTTGAGGTAGGGGGTATTACAAGGAAAGATGGTCCAAGGCATACGGTCCCTTTCTGAGGCTAAACTGCATTTCAGTGTCCTCGAGATGAGAGCAGTCCTCCTAAAGTTGCAAGCCTTTCAGGATGTTCTCCCTTTGGGGACTATTGCTGTACACATGAACAACATGTCAGTAGTCTGGTGCATCAACATACAAGGAGGAATCTGATCCTATCCCTTATGCAGAGAGGCCGTGAGAGTCTGGGAATGGGCGATCTCTTCAAGCCACTTTCTAGTTGTAGTGCACATTCTGGGGAAAACCAAAGCACTGGCAGACAGACTCAGCAGGTCCATTCTGATTCCTCATGGGTGGTCCCTTAATCAGTTAGCGAGCATGATTTTCAGTTGTTGGGGCCATCGTTGCTGCAGCCTATTTGCCTCTCCCCTCAACAAGTGCAGCAAGTAACTTCAAAAAATAGCTTTAAAAATTTGCAACTAAAAACACAAAAACAAAAAAACGGCCACCAGGGAGACACTGAAATACTTATTTAGCGATTTTGCTCAGTTTATTTGCTTTGAACTTTTTCAGAAATGCAGCGCATTAATACAAAAGTGAATAAAAAAAAAAAAACAGTGAAAGTCAGGTGGTAAAAACAACCAGTAATGTCGTAACACTGATTGATTGAAATGCACTTTTAAAAAAATGAATACCCTCTTTATCTAAAAAACATATATGTGTGTTGTTTGTTAAATTCAAATAATACAATACTTAATGTAAAATGTTAAGATTATTCAAAAATCAAAAGCCCAAATTATAGTCTCTGTGCAAGTAAGAAACATTTTAAGTTTGTGGTAATTTAGTCCAGGTTTCTTGTCTGCTGCCAACTTGATTTGCCATTCTCAAGAAAAATATTTGTGTTCCCCGTAAAACTTTAATTCCTAAAGTCAGCACTAAAGAATGCTTGGGCTAATGCATTATTAATATCTTTTTTGAGGAAAGCCAAAGTGCGTTCATAAATGCATCTAGAAAGTTTTCTAATAGTTTTACCAATGTAAAAACTAATGCAGCTCTCTCACCTTGTTAGGTACACCACTCCACATGTGTTAAAATCATACCAGTTTTTAGGAATGATGGTTTTATCTTGACCATGTACAAAAATACCTGAGCTGTTTTTTATGGATTTACACTGTCTGCGTTTTCCGCATTTGAAGGTGCCATATACAGTATTACCATTCCATAGTTGTTTAGCCTTCTCAAACATGTTTTTCTTATTTAGATGTTTTTTATAGGTAAAGGAAAGTGCATCTCCCAAAATTTTAGCCATTTCTTGGTTCCCCTGGATAATTTTGCAATTATTTAGAATAATGCTACGTATGGTAACCATATCTTTAAAAATTGGCAATGGGAGAAGTGTCTGATTGTTTAGACTGTTGTAAAGTTAAGTGCTGTTTTTGAATGTTATAAACTAATGCCTGAAGATTATGCAAATATTTTAGAACATTGGAAAGGCAATGTTAGTGATTTCATTGCATGAATAAAACTCTACTTCACTTTAGTAGGTGGGTGAGAAGACATTAAATTACTACTGAAGTTTTGGAAAACTTTACAAGAGAGCAAGCAACCCTGCACCTTTCCAGAGAATATGGGAATCTCATTGAAAGATTGGGTATACATCTTAAAAGGTAGGATAAAAAAGGTAACTGCCATCTGGCCGGCAGGGTACAGTTGCACAAGAAGTGGTACACTCCATGGGTATATGGGGACCCTTAGGAGTAATCTAAATGGTCACTGCAGGTTCCACAGGCAAAGGGTAAGCATGAGTTTCAAAGCACACCAGACTCTTGGGGCTAAATGAATTTGTTGTAACTAAATGGGGCATTTATGGTCCAGGTGTCCACAGAAACAAAGTGGGAGCAGAAACTATGTGAGGAAGCTAAACAAGGCTGCACTGCAGTAGTAGTATTGTGTGTTTTTGAAACTGCAGATGCTCCATATTGAAGTAAGGACCTGTACCATTTCCTAGTTGAGGGTAAAGAAGTCGTTGCCAAGAGGGATATTCCATCAGGTAAAAACTGTCATTAACCCTGTAGTTAGAGGGACATGACTTGCCGGGTTAGTCCAATACAGTTTAGTCCATGAGAGGGACACACTTTCATACTTCATTGGCCAGAATTCATGTGGACTGTGGATGGGAAAGGGAGACCAGCAAGTGGCAGTGTTTGATTATATATTGTAACAGGAAATGGTTTTGATGTTTAACCTTGTTTAAATGTAGTTAGTCAGGCATGGAGACTTGTCTCTTCCACCTTATACCCGGTCCTCTTTCCTTATAGTTTCACAGTAGACATGTTCACCAGGGAAGCTAGAACTGTGTGGGTCTTTGGTCAGAAATCCTGGAGAAACTACATTGGCTTTGCAGTATTTTACATCCAGGCTAATACTGATCTTAGGAGAGGCAAGAAGGACCAGAGATGAATGTTTTAACTTTGAAAGTGTAATTGGACTGTGGACCTAAACCTGCTGCAGTGTTCCCTGAAGTTACGACTCCAACAGTGGCCACACAAAATCTTCTTGTCATGGCAAGTTGCTTACATAACTGTACCTGCTTTTAGGCTAACAGCAAATCTTAGATTGTTTTATAGACTGTTATCCTAGTACCATTTTCTAAGAATTTCATTATAATGTTATACTACTTCCGGGGTATGCAAGCATTTGTGCACCGAGAGCAGAAACAAACCAAATAGTCGGTCTGGAACATTCGTCTTGAGATGGTCATTAGTAATGGGTCTAAATTTGGCAGCATTTTATGGTCTCTTGCTGTCATAATAGTTAACATTATTTCCTGTCCACTTTCAGCATTTGTTGAGTACTTCATACTTAGTATTGACTGGCATGAGACAACTTGAAGTTCTTGCATGCTACTTGTTCATCTTGCATATTATTGCTGAGCTTTGCTGAAGTATTAGATTCAGTCTTTGTAATGGTTTTGGCTGTATGTCCAACTGTCAGCTGTTTGCTTTTGTCCATCTATCAGATGTATAGAAAAGGGTACGGAAAAGATGATGTAATAAAAGCATCGTTTCTAAAAAGTAGAAGATCTGAAGAGAGTTTGAATAGGGCTAGAGATTATAGCCCTGTAGTATGCAGTGGATTATGTGCATTGACATAAATTTCTTCCAGGAAGATCTGTTTTAATTGTCAGGTGGTATTTGGTTAAGCTCAAATGGGTTGCCATTTCTGTACAATATATGTAGAAAGGAGACTCAGAAGAAAAGTTCTAGCAGAAGAGACTTTGTTACACATTCACAAGTTCTATATCTCCACCTATTTTTTTCTCTAAATATAATATATTGATATACGTAGAGAGCAGCATCCTAAAAAAGAAGTACAGTGTATATTAAAAACTAATAGGCTGGTACCTTCAAGATCATTAATCTACAGACAAAAAAGTAATTATGGACTCCTTAACACTGAAGTGTGTTTGAGTAATCAATTCCTCAAGGAATGGCATTTACTGCTTGCAGTTTTCAAGGATTTTGTAAAGCATTTTGTTTTAATTTTTCAGTGCCCCTTTAATTGTTGAAAAGTTCTTCATTGGAAGGAAGTGACATTCTTTTGTGATTTTGGATGGAGGGGGGAATGTATGGTGTACATTGTATAAGTGTCATTCTGGTCACCTAACTTTATATTCTTTTGCAGGGATTCCTTCTACAGAGGAGAATGTTAGTGTATCACCTTCTGTGGTTCAGGTCAGTTCACATTTAAAACCAGGTTCCCCTTTGTATACCACAGATGCAGTGGGGACTTTGAATGACTGGAGCAGTGCCCTCGACCACAACTCTATTAACAGTGGTGCAAGCAGTGGACAAAGTGGAAATGTAAGGATTTTATTTATTTTACTGAAATTTTGTTTGCATTTTTTCTCATAACTTTTAGAATGCATTTATTTCTATTCATGTACCACTGAACAAATTTAGATGAAAGTTTTAAGATGATACTTTATTTTGCTCACTTGTATATTCATGGCAGTCACTGTGTCAATAATGAGTACCACTGTTTTGTCATGATCTTATCTGCCATAAATGTTGATGTTTTTCATGTTTCACTGTTGCAGTCATCACACTTGGGTTATCTGCCTGCAGGTAGCCCTCATTCAGCCCAAGTACCAGAGACTTAGTATTTCTGTGTCGATTGCTGTCGCTCCGGGCAGGTCGTCAGGGGTATAAAAACAGGCAGCCGATGCCATTACATCAGTCTTTCTTGCCGAGGAGCCCAAAGAAGAAGCAGTTTGCACGAGTGACGGTCAGCCGCTACCTGAGTTTTTGTTTCCAAATTGAATCATCCTGAAGTTCTCTAAAGCTAAGTACTCCATTGAGGATCCTTTTTTCTTGCTCTAACCGATGTCAGAAAAAGTTAACAATTGTCTCACCTGTGGAAAGCAAATACCACGCAGAGATTTCCATTTTTACTGCATCACCTGTTTAGGCCCAGACCACGACGTACCTCATTGTCAGTTTTGTGCTTTGTCCAACGCCCGAACTATTCGTCATCGGGCCATTATTGTTGCTAAATACTTTCGCTCTCTATCTCCGTATTCCGAAATGGCTTCGGTAAGCCATTCGACTACCGAGCTGCCAAAAAAAACTAAGGATAAAGACATATCACACAGGTCCAAAACTGCCGACGCCTCCGTTAAGCTAGTCCCGTTTGCTGGTAGTCAGGCGCTTTCACAGCCCCTGATGCCCACTTCGATGGATTCGCAGGCCGCTACCAAGATCTGTTTGGAGTCCGGTGTACCACGAGACTCTTCTTTGACTACGGAACCTGCGGATGCTCTACCTTGGATGGGTTCGGAGCCGCTGTGCAGGCACCGGATTCTGAGGAAGTTCTTCGCACTACCGATATTCGACACAAACCGACTTCTTTCGCATCTTCAGTTCTGTCTAAAACTACCGAGTTTCTAAGTCCAAGAGTACGAGCTACGCCTAAAAAAAACGATGACCCAAACTCAAGCACCTGCTTCCTTGCCACAACATCAAATGCTTAAAATGGCAGAAGACCTGATTATACTGATTAGGGGAAGCCAGCCTTCCCCTGCTAAGAGAAAGATACCTGTCCCCAGCAGCTTTAACAAACCAAGAGTCCAACGACTCTGAGGTTTCTGAGTATGAAGACATGCCTTTATCTGCTTATGAGGATTCAGATGCAGAGGAATCCATTCCCTCTGCTTCACCTTCAGAGGATTTTTTTTTGGGTGAAACCCTACATACTTTGAGAGCATTTCCACTGGGAATGCCAAGACTATCCTCAGTCCAAAGAGACTCAGAGACCCCCTGCTGCTAGGAAACCAGACAGGTACTACAGAGTTTCTGTCTCTCACAAATTTCTTTTCAAAAATCCTACTGCTGACTCAGAAGTAATCTCCCAGGGGCCTAAAGTTGTAAAAGCAACTACAGCTTTGGACAGGGATTCCAGAGCTGTAGACAGATGGGGTAAAAAAATTATACACCTCTGCAACTCTTGCCATTAGGGCATTGAATTGCCAGTTTCACATGCTGAAGTACCAGTAATATGTTATGGAACTTATTAAGCAAAAATTAGCTACTTTTACAGACTTGCAGAAAATAATTACCAGAGCTTATGCATTCTGCAGGCCAAGTCAGCAAGCATACTTTGCAATGTGGCTTTGACGCTCTAGAAGCATCTTGCAGGGCAGCAGTCACTGGTTCTGTACTAAAGGCATGCTTGGCTTAAGGAGCAGACTTTGCCCAGACCATGTCAAATCAAAATTACTAGATGCTTTTTTGAACAAGGACATTCTGTTTGGCACTAAAACAGAAGAAGTTCTAAAAAAGATGGAAGAAAAAGCTAAATATATGCAGACAAAGATTTCTTGCAAGTGCAGCCCCCTAGATTCAGTAGGCATTGCCCCTCGAAGCATTGGTCCTTTCCAGCCTCCTCAAGGCCATCTCAAACTAGACCCAGGGGAAACAGGCCCCCCAGACTATAGTCTCAGGCTATGCAAAGATCTAAGCAATGGAGTGCCTCCTCCTCAAAAATAGGGAGTGCTAAGCCAGCCCCTTACGGAAAGAGGTCACAATGACTTCTCAACTCCACTCCTCACCTCTGCCCGACTGCTCATGCCCCTAGGAGGAAAATTTGCCCATCATGCAAAAAACTGGACCTCCATCACCAAAGACCGATGGGTCCTCAACATTGTATCCCAGGGGTACAAATTTTACTTCCACTCACTGCCATCCCCAAAAGGGTTCCCAGACCTTCCTTCAAACCAGTGGGCAGAGGCACAAAACCAAGTTCAATCCCTGATCTCCATAAGGGCAATTCAACTTGTTCCTGCAGAACATATAGGTCAAGGGTTCTATTCCAGACGTTTCCTGGTGCCCAGTCCTAGATATTTCCATTCTAAACACCTTCCTGGTGGAACCAAAATTCAAAATGCTCACCCTTCAGCAGCTGCTTCCTATGCTGTCCAGAGATGCCTGATTAACCACCCTAGACCTAAAAGAAACCTGTCTGCACATCCCTGTCAGAGACTCATGCAGGAAATACTGCATAGACCCTGCCCTGAAACCTGGGTATCAGTTTTCTGCACTTCCCTTTGGCTTATCCACTGCTCCCAGAATATTCACAAAATGCCTGGCTCCAGCCATTGCCTATTGCAGACAGAGAACAGTTAAAATTTACCCATACTTGGACGACTGCCTGATTCAGGCAGTCAGGAAAAGCTGTTGCCGCACCTGACATTTGTTAAGAACCTTATAACCTTCCTGGGGTACACTATCAACTAAAAGAAATTAAAACTAGTCCCCAGTCAAACGATTGTACTCCTGGGAGCAAGCTTGGGCACAGCATCCCAGATGGCATTCCTTACTCCAGGAAAAACAAGCCTATCTGACAGACTACTTCACTCAAATGGCCCCCAAATCCCAGCTAGGGTTCATGTCCTTTTGCATCCTACTAATTCCATATGCCAGACTGCGTATGATGACACCTCAATGGTACTTAAAAAGTCTTTGGTGCCAACATTCTCAGGACCTGGAAACTGTCATACCTATCATACCTTGTCTAAGGACAGAGTTTCTTTGTTGGACAGCAGCATGCAACCACAACAAGGGACTTCCCTTTACTCAACCCCACGCCACCCAGACCCTAACCACAAACTCATCAGACTATGCCTGGGGGGGGCACACCTGGATGACAAGTGCATTCAGGGCCACTGGAGCCCAAGTCAGATTCTTTCTGCACATCAGCCAAAAAGAGATGCTAGCTGTTTAGCACGCTCTAACAGCTTTCAGATCCCTACTCTCTCCAGGACACCTGCTAATAAAAACAGACAACACCACAGTTATGTGGTACATCAACAAACAGGGGGAACCCACTCTTACCCACACTACTAGGCTAGCCATGGCCCTGTGGAACATGCCCATGGGCATACATGTTCATCTGCAAGCCCAGTTCCAGCCAGGAAAACAAAATTCACTGGCAGACGACTTAAGCAGACATCTCCTAGACCCACACAAGTGGCAAGTATAACCCAGCACCTTCAGCCTTCTAATCCAGAAATGGGGGATCCCAGAGGTGGACCTCTTTGCCTCTCCCTGCAGTCACCAGCTCAGCAAATTCTGCACCAGGACACCTCACAGCTGGACCTGGAAAGTGGATGCCCAGTCCTTCCAGTAGAAAAAAAACTCTCAATCTATGCATTCCCCCGCTGCCCCTTCTCTCAGAAATATTGCCCAAGATAAGACAGGACAATCCTGATTGCCCCAGACTGGCCACACCAGCACTGGTACCACCCTGGCACCTACCCCAAATCCCAACCCTCTTCACTCAGCAGGGGGGGCAGTCTTGCATCTGCAACTGCAAACCCTGAATCTTGCAGCCTTGCTTATTCCTTGAATTCTCCCCCAGTGACCAGCCTAAACAAGCGGTGCTGGACATCATTTTTGAAGCCAGAAGACCCAGTACAAGGAAACCATATGCTGATAAGTGGAAAAGGTATTGCTCCTGGATTCAATCTAAAGGATATGACACAACACTGCCCTTCTTACCTCTAATCCTGGATTACCTAGCAGATCTACTCCACAGAGGCCTGTCCTTCTTCTCCTCCATTAAGATCTATGCCTCTGCCATCTCGGCTCATTACAACATGGAGCCTTCTCTCTTCTGTCACCCTCTCATCAAACAGTTCCTGAGAGGGGGAAACAACTTAAGGCCACCAAGGAGAGCACCCACCCCTGCTTGGGACCTTAACTTTGTACTGGAAAAGCTCACGCTCCCTCCCTTTGAGCCTGCAGTGTCAGCAGAGTTAAAATTCCTCTCTTGGAAAACAGACTTGCTTCTGGCCATCACTTCAGCTAGAAGAGTGTCTGAGCTACAAGCACTTATGGCTGTGGAACCCTTTATTATCTTTCATGCTGACAGGGTCTCCCGCAGGACAAATCCTTCCTTTATGCCTAAAGTGATGTCCAGTGTGGCTCTTAACCAATCTGTCCATTTGCCAACCTTCTTCCCTAATCCTCAAAATAAAGGGGAAGGGATACTGCACTCCTTGGACGTGCACAGACAGCTCAGATTCTATCTGGATAGGTAGGACTAAGCCCTTCAGGAAATCTGACCAGTTACTACTCAGTTTTGCACCAGGGGCAGAGGGCAAGGCCAATTCAAAATAAACAATTTCCAAATTGATAGTACACTGTATCCATTTCTGCTACAAACACCATGGGAAACCAACCCCTCGGGGTCAGAACACATTCCACTAGGGCAACTTCTACCTCTACAGCATTCCTCAGGGGAGTCTCTACCAGGGACATTCTGGAAGCTGCTACCTGGAGTTCTGTACTCGCCTTCACCAAACATTACTACCTGCCTATCTTTTCCTAATCCAGGGCAGGTTTTGCAACAGCAGTCCTGCAGGGGATCCAAGCCAGCCTCAACTCTTCTTGACTGCCTCCACCCTTTCTTCAGCTTTGGGAATCAACCCAAGTGTGATGACTGCAACAGTGAAACACGAAGAACATAGTACAGTTGTGTACACTTATCATAAATGTAGATGTTTGAGTGTATTCACTGTTGCAGTCCTGGTTTCCCTCCAACCCCCTTTTCTCTCTCTCTTCTCTCTGTGTCTGTTACTCACCCCTTACAGGGGTATCGGCATTGGTATTTACTTTTTACTGGTGGTAATTTTCCCACCATACCTTAGCTCCCTATTGGTGGGCTCCTGACATTTGGGGTAAGAAAAACTGATGTAATGGTGTCAGCTGCCTGTTTTTATACCCCTGACGACCTGATGTCAGTCCTAGAGCAACAGCAGCCGACGCAGAAATATTAAGTTTCTGGTATTTGGGCCAGTTGAGGGCTACCTGCAGGCAGATAACCAAAGTGTGATGACTGCAAGAGTGAATACACTTGAACATCTACATTTATGGTTTAGTGTACAAAACTGTACTTTGTTTTTGTTTAATTCTATGTGCTATAGAATTGTCGTGATTCCTCTAGTCCCCACTGACTTGTTATGCATACATAATTTTTAAGTCATCGAAAGACTGATGATATATAATTTATTCCACTGTTATAGCTGCCACACTGAAGCTTCAACCTTCACTTCCTGTTCCTCTCTGTGTTTTCAACTATTCCATGCCATTTTAATGGATTCATTTGTTTTGTAGTGTGCTGTTTATTCTTGCAGCTTGTTCCACTGGTCCACCACCCTTTTTAGCAAACAAGTACTTATTCTGTCTGGCTGCTTGGCACACATGGATAAATTCATAATTTGTGTACCAGTGTTGAGGCCATATGGCCATGTAGTAACACTCACTCCAAGATTTCTGGATTGAACACTTTGTCACCAGCCCGTGAATCCAGTTGTGTCATAAAGGATTCCAAGTTCTTATTCTCTTTAATATAAGATGAGGCAGGGAGGGAAGGAGTTTTTGCCTTCTCGCTTGTCTCCGGTGGGTGGGATGAGAGGGTGATAGTACATTCTCAGGGGCATGCCAGGCAGTCAGTTTCCCCAGTTGCCACCAAGGAAATCAATCACTCATACTTTGGGGGAAGGGGGGCTGCTTGAAGGGAATTTATTTTGAAGACAAGCTTTGCTTGGCCCTCCTTGATCCCTGATACTTCCGGTTTGTGCAATTAGGGTAGGGGAAAACACAAGAAAAAAATGCTGGATGGCTGCCTGAATGATGGCTCATGCTGTTGGGTGACCTTTGCCCTAGTGCTGAGGAATGGATGGGCTGATTGACTGGGTGGTGGGGCTGATGATTGATAAACCGTGGTGTAAAAGAGGGCAAACAAAAGTGCCTCTGTTGAAGCTGAAACTTGACCTTTCATTTTGCAACTCTTAAACTCTCTTGCTTCCTGTCTGTCTTTCATTTTTACTTTATTTCCTTAAGTTTCTTTTAATTCTTTTGTGGACTCACCCCCCCCCCCCAAGAAACAAAATTCTCTACTTAATAGCCCTATTTTTTAACCAGCCTTTTGGCCTTCCTGTCTACACTGTTTAGTATTGTAATGTTTCCCTGTACGTGGACTTCCAAGATGGCTACACATTGAGTAACAGCTTAATACTAGCTCTCCCAGTCTGAAAACAGAAACTTGGCAGAGAAAGCCAGTGGACTTAGTTTTTTGGGTAAATTTCAGTAAATGGTTAGTAAGTGGACTGCCTGGATGCCAGGAAAAAAGGAATGCAGAGGACCTGAAGGAAACTCGGCTACAAAATTCAACGAAAAAACTGGGAAAAGTACTGCAGCTGTTAAGAAAAAAGTAGTGCAAGCCTCAGACATGACTTCTAGTAATCTAGAGAAAAGTGCAAGATAACTGCAGACAGACCTCACTAAAGTAAATGAAACCGTGATGGAGTATATCATCTCAAACAATAAAAGGCTAGAATAAAATGGAAGAAGCTTTAAACAGATATTCAGCTAATGTGATAAAACTGCAAAACTCAGAGGTTGAACTGAAGAAAAGGCTGGCTGAATGTCAGCCTGCACAAGAAGAGATTTTTAAAAGAGTAATAGAATTAGAGGACGGAGCACATAGGGAAAACCTGAGATTTTTTGCTGTACTCGAGAAGCGGGAAGGAACAGACTGTATTAATTTTATGAAAGTACAAATAAGCAACTGGACTGGTTTTCCACAAGAGGAATTGTTAATTGGAAGGGGCACATAGGTTCATAGGTTCATACTAGGCTATCTGCCCAAGGGCATTTATAAGCCTAGCCCATAGTTATGTGGCTTTCGCCACCCCTTTAGTTTGAATAAAACTATACCTATTATTTTGCTGTGCCTCTGTCAAGCAGTGACACTGAAGTAATCCCTGGGGTATATCTGCGATCTCCCATCCATTGGTCAAGATTCCTCTTGAACAAGGCCATCGAGGTGCTCTGCCTCACATGTACCGGGATTTTGTTCCACAGCATAGGGAGTCTCTGGGTGATGAATCTGTCCCTCCAGCACGTTCTATTTATAACCGTGTCGAGGTTTAAGTCTCCCGCCCTTGTGGTTCTGAGGGATCTAGATTTTTTGAGGTGAAGCATATTCATCAAATCTGGGTTTGACATGGCCTTATATGTCAGACACAGGTCACCTCTGAGCAAGCGGTATGAGACTGAATAGAGCTGGAGTTCTTTCAGTCGGGCAGCATAAGACATATTTTTGAGACCCTTTATCCTTTTGGCGAGGAACTTTTGGGGCCTTTCAAGCTGCAGCAGGTGTCGGGTCAGATACATTCCAAACGGGGCATTGTACTCAATCATAGGTCTAATGAGTGATGAGTACAGGGGGACGATGACCTCCCTTGATCTAGATGTGAATCCCTTCATGATCAGGTGGGCAATATAGAAGGTTTTCCTAACTACTTTAGCAACATGAGTGTCAAACGAAAGGCTACTGTCAACCTGGGTCCCCAGATCCCTGATGACTTCTTCTGTGCTCAGTGGATTGCCACCTATAGGGTAACCTTGTTTTTCCCGAAAGGTATGACTATGCATTTCTTGGCGTTTAACTTTAGGCCATGGCTCTGGCACCAGTTATCCGTTTCTGTGAGGCCCTTCTGAAGGATATCTGTGTCAGATGTGTTTTCGACTATGGCACCCAGTTTGCAGTCATCTGCAAACTTTGTCAGCCATAACCCTCCTGTGTTTGCTTGTACTTCAGAAAAGTAGATGCCGAACAAGAGTGGACCCAGGACTGAGCCCTGTGGGACACCACTAGTGACAGGCTTTGAGTCTGACATGGCTCCAGCAACTCTGACCCTGTGGGTTCTGTCACTTAGCCAGTTTGCAACCCATCTTGTGATGTATGGGTTTACATTCAAGCTGATGAGTTTTTCGATGATACCTGAGTGGGGTATTGTGTCGAAGGCCTTTGCCAGGTCGAGGTAGGCTGTATGGACTGCCTTTCCCTCATCAATGGCCTTGGTGACTGTCTCGAAAAAGTCAACCAAGTTTAAGAGGCAGGATCTGCCTTTGACAAAGCCAAACTGGGTTGGATCCAAAGTCTGCAAGTTCCCTATGTCTTTATTTATGAGTTCCATTATGATCCTCTCCATGACTTTGCAGATAAGGCTTGTCAAGCTAATGGGGTGGTAATTTCCAGGGTCGGTGGAGGCACTGCCCTTATGAAGTGGGACCACAGTCGCCGTGCGCCACTCCTTGGGTACGTATCCTGAGGTGAGGCTAAGATTAAACAGCTGTCCTAATTGTGGGTTTAATTCCTCGTTGAGTTCGTGAAGCACACAGCCGGGGACACCATCCGGTCCCATGGATGCTGTGTTTTTTGCCTTAGTGAGAGCAGTTCTCACCTGGGCGTTGGAGATGTTTGGGGTGCTACAATCCTCTGGTATAAATATCTCTCCTTTTGGGGGGGGAGAAGTTTGCACTGAACCTGTCAGCCAGTATGTTGGCAATGTGTAAAGGTTCAGTAATTTTCACATCATTTTGAACTAATTCTGAGCATATCTGGGAGTTTCCTCCTAGGTTTCTAACATAGCTAAAGAAGGCCTTATGATTGTCTTTTGAGTCCTTGGCGATTTTTCTCTCAAAATTTGCCTTGGATGATTTTATGAGAACTCTTAGTTTTTTACTTGTCATGATCAAAGGTGTCTTACCTTTCAAGGATTTTGCTCTATCTTGTAGTAGCTTCCTCCTTTTGTTGTAGAGCTTGTTTATGGCTGAGGTCCACCAGACTGGACGCTTGCCTTTGGTACAGAGAGTCTTAGTTTTGTTTGGGATAGCCTGATCCATGCAGTTCTGTAGGTGCTGGTAGAAGGCATTTGTAAGTGATACAGCGGTTTGAGTAATGTTTACCACTGGTTCAGGGGCCTTAAAGGAGACCAGACTAGTTTTTAGAAGTGTGAAGTCGGCTTTTAAGAAGTTTTTCACTGTGGTCTTTTTTGTTTCAGGTGGGGGCGGGATGAGGACCTCCAGCGAGATTAGTTTATGATCTGATCTCACCAGTGAGGGGTATACTTCTGGTGTTGAACATTTTGATCCCATGTTCATGATGATGAGATCAAGTATGTTTTCTCCTCTTGTGGGGATGGTGACTAGTTGTTCCATGGCATTTGAGTTTATGAACTCCAGGAATCTTTGGGGTTAGAGTGTTTGGGCTTGAGTAGTGTTCCCAGTCTATATTAGGGTAGTTGAAGTCACCTAGTATGATGGTGTTTGGAGATACATTTATCCCCTCCAATGTTTTCAGGAAGGCCATATGAGGTTCCTGAGTTTGAGAGGGTGGCCTGTAACATGCTACAAATTGCAGAGCAGTCTTGCCTATGGTTAATTGCACCTGGATGGTCTCCGATGCATCGTGCGTTGCCACCAACCTTGAGTTGTGGGTGTCCTTTATGAATATGGACACCCCCCCCCTTTCTTGGTGTTGTCCGGATTTTGGGGCCGGAACGCATGATATGAGGTGAAACCTGTTAGTGCTGGGGTGCTCTCAGGAGCCTTGAACCAGGTTTCTGTCACAGCACAGACATCGATGTTCTCCATATTGAGAAGGGCTTCGAGTGCGTGCATCTTGAGATTGAGACTTCTGGCGTTGAGCAGCATTACCCTTAGTTTTTTTTTCTTTTTGGTGTTCTAGGGTGGTAGGTTTAGAATTTGAGCCTTGCCTAAAAAGGCACTATGGGGTGGCAAGAGCCTTTGCCAATATCCGGAAGCCCAGGGGTGACAGGTGCAAGCCGTCCCTTGCGAAGCAGCGTGGCTTGTCCAGCATGTCATCCCAGGCAGACAGACATTGGATCCCCTTTGAATGACACCAGAATTTAAGCCAATTATTAAAGCTGATCATCTTATCACTGTATTGTGGCATCATTCTAGGTGAAGGTAGGATACTGCTCAAGGTCAGGGTCATACCTGCCTGGGCTACATAATCAGAGAGCTCCTCGATGTCCCTTTTCATGTTGTCCAAGGAGGGTACGTCTCAGGTCATTGACACCAGCATGGACAATGACTGAGTCGTACTTGTACCTGCTGTTGAGAGACCTGAGTGCTTGCATTATGTGGCGGATTCTAGCGCCCGACAGGCAGCTTACTGTGACCTTCTCCTTACTCAGTCTGGTGAGCGGGACGTCAGTGTGTCCGACTATGGAGTCACCAATGACAAGTGTGTCTGGCGTTGTGTTTGACCTTAAGGGCTGTGACTGTTTGACACTCTGACTGTGTGGTCTATGTGTTGCATGTGTTGGGTCCTGAGGTGGTAGTTGTTTGGGTGTCTGCTTTGGTGGCCTCTGCTGTTTTGGTAGATTTTTGATCAGAGCCTCCGAGTATGTCTTTGTGTGATTATGTGTATGATTTGAAGTTGTGATGGTACTATGTGTGACTGGATATGTATTGTGTGTGGTTTCCTTCTCCTCCTGTCTGGTCTTGCCAGTCTTATGTTGAGAGAGCTCAGCCTCCAGTTTGGCCGTATAGTTGCATCTCTCGCATGTGTTTGTGTTTTGTGGGAGAAGGAGAGGATTGGCTGTGTACATGAGGCAATTGTAACATTGCCTCAATATTCCCAGGTTCACCAGTTGAGCAGGAGAGGACACTAGCAACTGATCCCTCGACATACTAGAAGTAGAAGATAAAAAGACTTTCAAAGGACTCCGGGGGAAGTGGGTTTTAGGCTGGGGGGTACTATCTATAATAAGAGTGCTTTATCAAGGTGCAAGTACTGTAGGAGTAAGTGCTAGGCTTACAGATAGAGAATAGCCTACTTGGGAATCAAGTAGAGATGAACCTTTCAGTTATAGGATACGCTGGTTAGATCAGCAGTACAGCTCAAGGAAGGTAGTTTTAAGGGAAAATTTGAAGAGTGTAAGTTAGGTGGCCCGAATAGTTTAACCTTATTTACCCGCCGCTGCTTTTGTGTGCAACAGTGGCAACTCCGCGCTAAATCGCGCAAACGCGCGTTTAGCGTGTTTTATATCAGGGGGCTGAAAAAAGCTAGGAACTGGCCCAAAACGACCAATAGACTACAAGTTTCTGGCTGAAACCTCACAAAACTGGACCAACAGGCAGCTCAATGCTTCCCACTCCCACTGGTAAGCAAGGGAACTTCCTACTTCCAAATTAGGCAAAGAATCAGTAACAGGAACTGCAAACAAAGTCCAGGGATCAGCAACTCTGAAACTGGACTACTCTAGTCATGTGTATGCTCAACCTGGCTATGAGAAAACAACATAGACCCTTAATGGTAAAGATCCATTCTTACCAGACCAGCAAAAGGAGTTGATTTTGACAAAGGTGTGGCATATGGACAAAGTACTGAATGTGGGAGACAGTAGAGTGTTTGTGGAGAGTGGCTACTAATTGTGAAGCAGGCAGAAGAGGAATACATTTATTCCATTATTCAGGGAATGTCGAGAAGCAGGCGTGAGATTCAAACTGCTGTTCTGAGCTGTCTTCAAAATATTTTTCTGTGTAGGAACAAAGTCATTTTTTTGATGAAGTACACGCTAAGGAAGAAATACAAAAGTTTGTTCAACAAAAAAGTGAACTGTGAATCAAAAGAAGATTCTTCTTCTTGTTCGAAAGAACACCGACAGACTGTGCCAGTGAAACTTTTTCCAGTGTTTCAACAGAAAATGCTTGGGGGGGGGGGGGGGCAAGAGTTGAGTATAAGAATCGAGAGTACATTGGAAGAGAAGCAGAGTCAGGGTTTGGGAGTTGGCGATGAACAGGAATAGAACAAGAGATTCTGGAAATACTGGACATGTTAAACTTGTAGGGACTCTAAAGCATATGCCCTACTTCATGTCGTTAATGTTTGGAGAGTAAAGTCAGCAACTTAGAAATTGATAAATGTGGGATTACAAAGCAATAATTATATATGTGAAACATGGCAGAGCAAGAAAATTTGGAAATATTGGACTTTTTTTACTTTGTTAAACTTGTAGGAAACTTTAAAGCATGTGCCCGTGTTGTTAATGTTAGGAAAAATACTCGAGTGGGGAAGAGGAGGGAGAAGGTTAACTCTAAGTAAAACAAATTTCTTTATTAATAATAATACTGCTTTGATAGTGCATGCTTTTCTTTGTATGCTATAATTTTTTATAGCTATTTTTAAGTGTAATGGGGATACTAATGTAAATAGGTGCTCCATTTTTCCTTTCTCCTTTTTCAATTTTAAGAAATGTAGGCACTGCAATGTAAAAAAAATCTGGTTAAACGAGCATGACAAAAGAAAACAACAGTGGTTTCTCATTCTTGCATAGGGGAATGACTGGGTTAGGGCCATAAATTTAATCTAGTAAGCTGTAAGAGAAAGCAACTAAATGAAAATATTGAATATTAAAGGCATTCTTTCCTAGTAAATGGAGGTATGCTTGCAGTTTTGTTTGGTTCTCACATCTCTAGGAGACCGATAATGAGAAATAAAGTCCCAGCAGAAAAAATATAAAGTGAACCAAACCAATGTGGAGGCTCTCCGCATAGAATAAAAATCAGGAAATAGTTTAAAATGTTTATTCTAAGTGCTTTCGCAATTAGAGTACTGCTTCATCAGATATTATTGCATTTCACCCCGGCTACTCTTTTTATTCCAGTCAATGAATAAAAACAAGCAATCAATTAATTACATAATAACAAGGTACTTAGTAAAAATTGTTTGTACATCATATATACTATAACACTCATAAAAAAACATATAAAAACAATGAAAAACAATAAATCAATCGAATGTACATGGACTCTCCAAAAGACCACTAACATTTCCCAGTGCCCACTACTTGTAATTATTTCTAGCTGTAAGGACAGGCTTTATAGGAACTTTTTCATTCAGACCTCACCGTCTATTATTTCTCATTCTGGTAATCAATCTCATCTCTGAAGTCTCTGACATGTTCTTAACATCACTCCCACGTGCATTAAATTTTACCATCTCTATTACTAAAAACTTAAAACTTATGCTATGAATTATACTGTACAACATATCTAGCTAATGTATTTGTAACTTATTTATATTATAGATATCTTCCCTGATCCGATCTCATAAATGTCTTACCTGTTTTGCCTATGTAAAAGCATACTTCACATTATGCTAAGTACACTATGTGGCATGTGTTGCAACCTGCACATACTCTAAAAACTATCTGCCTTTGTCCGGGTGTCTAAAACTGTTAGAAGAATCTATACACCTACAGTAGTTGCATGTTAAATATCTAGAGGTTTCTCCACAATTGTGGGATAGCATAACATTCTTTTTAATGATTTTTTTATTCTTAAAAAGAAAATTAGGTTTATCACCATCTGTTAATTTAATCTTTAGGACCATTAGTAATATCTGCTGGTGTTTTCTCATAATCTCTAATTTGTCTATCATTGCTGTAGTAAACTGTAGGCATTCTTACCGAAGAGGCACTGATCTGTACAAGTGGTCTATATCATGGACCCTCAGAGAAACAAGGTTTCCCTTCAGTTGTCCTTAATTCTAGCATACCATCCAAAATATTATCAGCCTCTTTGGTTTTTATAGCCCCTCTCCCTCAGTCTCTTTTTCAATAAATTAAATTCCTGTATAAAGCCTTACTTACTAGCATCTAATGTAGATGCCCTCATCCATTGACTTTTAATGATGTTTTTAAATATATGTATAGGGTGCATACTTTGTCGATGTAAATAAGTGTTCCTATGTAATGGTTTCCTAAATATCTTGGTATTTAATATGCCAAATTGATCTTTTATAATGTTAACATCAAGTAACTCTGTTTCCATAATGGATCTAGTTGTACTGAATTTAAAAGAAATGTGTGGTCATATTCAAATATTCATGGCACAATAATAATTCTTCTTCATTCCTTTCCGTATCATAAACAAATCTTCTGTTAAAGAAAATGTGTTGTCTATAAGAATTCAAAATATATTTATATTCCCAGAGGACTATGACAATGTTGGTGTAGCTGTGGGCACTAGAAGTGCCCAAAGCTGCGCCATCCTTCTGTAAATATAATTCATGATCAAACAAAAACATTATTTTCAAGTACCAATTCCATAAAAAGACATAATCTAGAAATTTCAAATCATAACTACTGTACTTAATCAAAAAAGATTTCAATATATTAACACCTGCAGTATTTGGTATTATGGTAAATAATGATTGAACATCAAACGTGAGCAATATACAGTTAGTAATAGCACAAGGTTCTCATGCAGATCCATATAGATCATTTAAGAATTGATTTATGTTCTTAAGAATGATCTCATTTTTATCTAAAATTGGTCCAAGATGTTTCTCTATAAATATTGATGGAGATTCTGTTCACCAGTTTCTCCCTGCCACAATTGGTCTTAACAGTGGAGAAAGATCTTTATGAATCTTAGGAAGACTTTGTATGACCGGTATCATCGGTTCATCTATTCTAAGATAATTGTAAAGATCTAAGTTGATGGATTTACATAATAAACAATCAAATAAGCTATTGTTCACTCTTATTACCATTCTATCAACCTCTTCCCTTGTCAATTTTCTGTAAGTGTCAGAATCACTTAACATCCATTTCATATTACAAAGCTATAAATCACAGTCTATAATCACTATAGGGCCTCATTTATCTGCTGGCCTTATTACAATAGATGTAATTCTGAAAATTTAATCAGACTAGCCTTTCATTTCTATTTAAATTCATAAATATTTTCCTACAATTCCCTTCATCAAATAATTTAAATATTCCATCCTCTTAAATTTTTTCATATGCCTCTAAAATAGGATGGTTGAAAGGAATGCACATGCTAGGTTTTCAGAATCTATTCATATTACTATTTTCAGAATTTTTGAATTGTAATTTAGGCAAAACATTTCTAATGAACAATGTTAAGTCAGTAACCATGTCAGTTACGTGCTGGTATGTATGCAAGACCTTTTTGGAACAGTGAAATTTCGTTGTCAGATAACATCCTGAAAGAAATATTTCAAATAAGAACTGTTCCTCTGCTGCCACATCTTTTTCAAAGTTTTGTTGTTCCCCGAGTCTAGTGTTATCTTCCTTTTAGTTCTTACCTGCTTCTCAATCGATAACTCTGACACTGTTTGCTTATTTGTAACGGAAATAAAGGGGACTGCTCACCTTTATGCTTTTTCATAGAGCTGTTAATATGTGCAGGCTATTGAATTTGTTGTGATTTCTGAGAACTTGATATTATCATGTTCCTCCTTGCTCCTATGTTAGTGTTATTTTCTGTTGAATTTTGCATAGGAATAGATTATGTTGACGTTAATTCTAGTTCCGTACGATCTTTGCTAACACGATCTTTAGTTGAGCCAATAATAGGGCAGTTTAACTCCTGGGAAGGTTCATCTGATTTCTGTTCCATAGTTCTTGGACAAGTAAAAAAAAAACATGCCCTAGGAGAGTATCTGTTCTATCTCTGTCTTCTTTTGTTTCTGTTGCAATAACTTTTGTTCAAATATAACTGCTGAGTCAAATATATTATTCATCTTATTGCCCACTGTATTTGTGGAAAATCTCTCACACAAACTTTTTTTGTACTACTGTGATGTCCTGTATCACCTTGGCGAAAATGTTTTTTGAAAGCATTCAGGTATTTTCCCAGTTAAGAGAGCTATAAAGACAAGACAAACCCAGGCAGCACTAAATAGAACCACAGGCTGTACCATGTGTTGTAGCATGGATAACCTTTCTATTAAGTTATCTCAATTCTGTGTGTGTGTGTGCGTGTGTGTGTGTGTATGTGTGTATGTGTGTGGCTGTCAGTTTGGAACATTTGTTCCTATTAGGAGGGTAAAACTTCAGTGTTTGAAGAGGTACATAGTATTGTGTGTTGGCAATAAGCTAATACATTTTAGGGGGTATTGGGGGGTGTGTTTGTATTTTTGTTTGAGGGTTTTGGAGGTAAAATATTGACTTTACCAAATTCAGGCCCATTGTCATCATTTCTCCACTCTCAAAAATCCTTGAAAAATGTGTTCATGCACAACTCGTGCCTTACCTAACTCACAATAACCTCCTTGCCCCCACCCAACACTGTTTCAGTCCAGGCCACAGTACCATCACTGCCCTTCTCTCCTTCCTAGAATACATCAATCTTGCTCACCATCCCTCACCCCATTCTCCTGTCCCAACTTTCCCATCTCAACCTATCCCCTTCTACAACATCCTGGTTCTCTAGCTTACTGTCTGAAAGGTTGCAGGCTGTAAAATGGAAATCATCTAAATCCCCCTTCCTGCAGATCACCACCGGCGTTTCCCAAGCCTTCGTCCTCTTCCTCCCTACTTTTCCACATATTCATTAATAACTTTTACCACTCCATCCCTGAATCCTCCTTAATCCAGTATACAGATGACTTTACCATCTTCTGCACTGCTGACTCCTCTTTCAACCTTTAACTGAAGTCCCAGTCTGCTTTCACTAAAACTGAAAATTAGATGCATAACAACCATCTTGTCCTGAATGCAAATAAAACGAAACTAATTATCTTTACTCCCTCCAGAAGCTCAGTAACTGATAGCACCTTCTTGTCGATAATTAGCCAGAATAACTCCCCCATTGAGACTGTCTCACAACCAACTGCTAGTTATCATCATAGATGAACATCTGAAATTTGACATCCATATTTTAACAGCCATCAAAAAACCGACCTTCCCATCCACTTATCAAGGTTTCTCTTGATGACGGCCAGTGAGGTGCTCTGTTTGACATGTATGGGAAGTCTGTTCCATAGCAAGGGCAGTCTCTGGGTCATGAACCTGTCCCTCCAGCACATTTTGTGATTGTGGTAATGAGGTTGAAGCCACTGGAGCGTGTGGTGCGGAGGGATTGGGATTTCTTTAGATGTAGCATTTCTAATAGAGCTGGATCAGACATGGCTTTGTATGTCAAGCAGAGATTGCCTGTAAGTAGGCAATATGAGACAGAGAATAGTTGGAGTTTTTTGAGTCTGTCCATATAGGACAAGTGTTTAAGGCCTAGGATCCTCTTTGTGAGGTACTATTGTGGCCTCTCCAGTTGTTGCAGGTGTCTAGTGAGGTACATGCCAAATGGGGCATTGTACTCAATGGTTCGTCTAATGAGGGGAAGAGTAGAGGGAGACAGTAACCTCTTTCTTCCTGGATGCAAAATCCTTCATAATGAGATGTGCCATGTAGGACTTTCTGACCACAGTGGCATTGTGGTCAAAAGCGAGGCTGCTGTCAACCTGTGTTCCCAGATCTCTTATAACACCTTCTGTGTTCAGGGGAATACCATCGATGTAATTCATGGGAACCGGGTTTTCCCCAAAGGGGATGACACATTTTTGACGTTGAGCTTAAGGCCATGGTTTTGACACTAGTTGTTGGTGTCATTGAGGCCTTTCTGTAAGATGTCAACATCACTTGGAAAGTTAATAATAGCACGTAATTTGCAATCATCTGTGAACTTTGTCAGCCAGAGACCCTTTGTGTTGGCCTGACTTCAGAGAAGTAGATACCAAACAAGAGAGGACCCATGACCGAGCCCTGTGGGACTCCACTCGTGACTGGTCGACAGTCTGACTTGGAGTCCGCTACTTTCACACTGTGGGTTCTATCTGTGAGCCAGTTTGCAACCCATCTAGTGATATAGAGGTTGATGCCTAGCTTAGTGAGTTTTTCTATGATTCCTGAATGGGGAATGGTATCAAATGCCTTGGCCAGATCAAGGTAGGCTGTATAAACCACTTTGCCTTCATCTGCAGCTTTGGTGACTGACTCAAAGAAGTCGACCAAGTTGAGCAGGCATGATCTACCCTTCAAAAAAACAAACTGGGATCCAGAGTTTGGAGATTCCCTTTATCCTTGTTTATTAGGTCCATGACGATGCGTTCCACAGCTTTGCATATCAGACTCGTCAGGCCAGTGGGGCGATAGTTCCCAGGGTTGGTAGTTGCTCCTCCTTTGTGGAGAGGGATGACTGTAGCAGTGCGCCATTTGGTAGGGGCAAAGCCTTAGGTGTGATTGAACAGGGTACACAGGTGAGGTGTGAGTTCACTCTGTAGTTCATGTAGAACACAGCCAGAGATATTGTCAGGTCTCATGGAAGCTGTATTCTTGGCCTTGAACAGTGCTGTTTTAACCTGTGCAGCAGTAATACTGGGTGCCTGGCAATTTACAGGTATTGGGATTGGTCCTTTGTGGGGGGAGAGAGGGGCAAAGTTAGCACTGAATCTGTCGGCCAGTATATTGGCAATATCTATTGGCTTGGTATAGGAGGTACCATTGTGCAGTGGCTCAGAACAAATCTGGGCATTGCCATGGAGATTCTTTACATAACTATAGAAGGCATTGTGGTAGTCTTTACTATCTGCTGCAATTCTGTTTTCATAGCTAGCTTTAGAGGATTTGATGAGGCATCTCAACTTTTTGCTGAGGCTGATAAGGGAATTTTTCCAGTCTTGGGACTTCATCTTATTCCACACCAGTTTCCTCCTTCTGTTGTAGAGTTTGTTTATGGCAGGGGACCACCAGATTGGCTTCCTTTTTTGGAGGAGAGCGTCTTGGTTCTGTTGGGTATGACGAGATCCATGCATTTGTGTATGTGTTTGTACAGTGCATTGGTGTATGATTCGGCGGTCATGCAACTATTCTGCATTTGCATGGGTGCCATGAAGTGAGCCACCTCTGTTTTTAGGAGCCCAAAGTTAACTTTGGCGAAGTTTTTCATAGTGGTTACCTTTGGGGGGGGGTGGATTTCCAAGGTGATTAGTTTGTGGTTGGATCTAAGCAGGAAGGAGTTAACTATTGGTGAAGAACAACTGTCGCCCATGTTAGTAATGACTAAGTCAAGGATGTTGCTACCTCCTAGTGGGGGTAAGAACGAGCTGGTCCAGGGCATTTGAATTAATGAATTCCAAGAAACGTTGGGCAAGTATATTGGTACATGAGTAGTTTTCCCAGCTAATGGAGGGGTAGTTGAAGTTGTCCAGTATGAGTGTTAGGTCGGACCCTAATATTTTCCAGTGTGCTTAGGAACGTGGAGTGTGAGCCTTGGGACATTGTTGGAGACCTATAGCAGGCTACGTCCTGAATCTCTGTCTTACCCAATGTTATATGCACCTGAAATATCTCTGATGCGTTATGTTTGGCTACCAGTCTGGACTTGTGCGCATCCTTTATGAATATGGAAACACCACCGCCTTTGGAGCTTCGGTCCAAGTTCTGGGGCCGAAAGTTGTGGAATGAGTTATAGCCTGGCAGTGCAGGGGTGTTTCTGCTGCCTTGAACCAGTTCTCTGTTACAGCACAAATGTCGATGTTATCCATTTTAAGGAGTGCTTCGAGCGAGTTCATTTTCAGACTTAGACTTCTAACGTTGAGCAGCATGACCCTCAGATTGCATTTGTTTGTAGCTGTTGCAGTGGTAATTTGGTCTTTGGAACAAAGCCTGAAAAAGGCACTATAGGGGTGGCAAGAGCCTTTGCCAGTATCCGGAAGCCCAGGGGTGACAGATGCAGGCCATCTCTGGCAAAGCATCGAGGTTTGTTAATCGTGTCATCCTAGGCAGACAGATACTGGATCCCTTTAGAATGACACCAGAAACTTAGCCAATTGTTGAAATTGATAATTTTCTTCTTGTACTGTGGTATCATTCTGGGTGATGACAGGATACTGCTCAGGGCTTGGGTCATACCCGCCTGGGCTACATAATCCAAGAGCGCCTCCATGTCTCTTTTCATGTAGTGCAGGGAGGTACATCTCAGGTCATTCACACCCACATGTACAGTGACAGAGTCATATTTGTACCTGTTGTTGAGGGACCTATGTGCGTGCATTATGTGGTGGGTCCTGGCACCTGACAGGCAGTTGACTGTTACTTTCTCCTTATTCAGGCTAGTGAGTGGGACATCAGTGTGCGTCACTATCGAGTCACCTATGACTAGTGTGTTTGGCATGCTGTTCTGCCTTAGGGGCTTTGGTTGAGTGGCACACTGTTTAGGAGAGTTATGTGTCTCGTGATTAGTGTTGTGTTGTGGTCGAGTGCATTTCTGTCTTGGAGGTCTCTGCTGTTTGTGTAGATTTTTATTGAGAGCTGCGGCAAAGGTGGGTATGTGGTTTGTGTTTTCATGTCAAGGCAGTGCTGGTGTGTGTTCTAGATGGCTGTGTGTTTAATGTGGTGTGGTGCATGTGCTGGCCTTCTCCTTTTCACTAGCTATTCTGGTCTTGGCTGGAGAGTGCGCGGCTTCCAATTTGGATATATAGGTGCATCTCTCGCATGTCTGAGTGTTGGGAGGTAAGAAGAGAGGGTTGTTGGTGTACATGAGGCAGTTGCTACATTGCCTCAGGATGCCCAAGTTCACAAGGTTAATAGAAGAAAGCACAGGGAACTGACCTTTAGACATGCCTGGATGAGTGGGTATTAATAAGTACTGGAGCTGTTTCCTTGTAGAACGTTTAGTGCCGGTAGCACTTGTGTGCTACAATAATTGCTACAAGAAGTCCGGTAGAGTGCTAGACTGATAAGCTAGTAAAAGTGTAGGAGAGGAGAGAAGTAGCAGGTCTAAAGGAAAAATTGAAGAGCAGACTTTGGCACTGCTCAGAAGCTACAAACAGTCTTGGATATAGCAAATCTGTGTCTGGACTAGACTAGTTACAGGAAAGGCAGGAAACAAGGCTCAAACATGGGCTTTTAAACCAGAAAGTTGAAAGAGATGGAAAAACTGCCCAAACAGCCAATAAACTACAATGTCTGGGCCAAAAAACACTCTTGTGGTAGATAGGCTACTTAATGCTTACCACTCCATCTAACAAGCTAGAAGGCTACCCTCTGACACAGAAAGGCTTGGGAGGCTCAGAAACTTACAAACAGTCCTGGAATACAGCAAATCTGTATCTGGACTAGTGGTAATAGGAAAGATGTGAAACAAGTGCGAATGCGGGCTTTTAAACCAGAAGTTAAAAGAGATGGAAAAAACTGCCCAAACGGCCAATAAACTTAACTTTTTGGGCCAGTAACCACTCCTCTTGTGGTAGATAGCTACCTGTTGCTTACCACTCCAACTGATAAGCTAGAAGGCTTCCCTCCAGCACAGACGGTATTGGGGGACTCAGAAGTTTACATTACAGTCCTGGATACAGCAAATCTGTATCTGGACTAGACTAGTTACAGGAATGGTGGGAAAAGTGCAAACACAGGCTTTTGAACCAGGAAGTTGAAATAGATGGAAAAACTGCCCAAACGGCCAGTAAACTACAATTTCTAGGCCAGAAACCACTCTTCTTGTAGTAGATAGGCTACCTAGTGCTTACCAGTCCCACTGACAAGCTAGAAAGCTTGGGGGGGCTCATACTTACAAACAGTCCTGGATACAGCAGATCTGAATCTGGACTGGACTAGTTATAGGAAAGGTGGGAAACGAGCGCAAATGTGGCCTTTTAAACCAGAAGTTGAAAGAGATGGAAAAAACTGCCCAATGGCCAATAAACTACAATTTCTGGGCCAGAAACCACTCTTCTCGTGGTTGGTAGGGTACCTTGTGCTTACCACTCCCACTGATAAACTAGAAGGCTTCCCTCCGACACAGAAAGGCTTGAGGGGCTCAGAAGCTTACAGACAGTCCTGGATACAGCAAATCTGTGTCTGGGCTAGACTAGTTACACGAAAGGTGGGAAATGAGCGCAAACGTTGGCTTCTAAACCATAAAGTTGAAAGAGATGTTAAAACTGCCCTAACGGCCAATAAACTACAATTTCTGGGCCAGAAACCACTCTTGTGCTAGGCTACCAAGTGCTTACCACTCCCACTGATAAGCTAGAAGGCTTCCCTCCAACACAGAAAGGCTTGTGGGGCTCAGAAGCTTACACACCGTCCTGTATATAGCAACTCTGTATCTGGACTAGATTAAGTTACAGGAAAGGCAGGAAACAAGCTTAGAATTTTTTTTTAACACTGGAGCAGCACTAAAAACAATTCGAGTGTAGTGTAAGCTAGCACACTTGAGTGTGTAGCAATATTAAAGCAATTCATTCAAACTGTATTCTGAGCTGAATTCAATTTTTATTTTATTTAACTCTAAACAGTTAAAAGTGCCAAAAATATACTTATCAGCCGAGAAGCACACTCAGAACGCAAGGAGAGTCTAGCAAGTTTATTTCTTTTTTTTTTTTTATATATAAAGTGGAAGGGGAGAAAGGAGAAACGGAAAATAATTCAAGGTTAAGGACCTAAGTGGGGTTGGCCTTCTCAGATGTTCTCTCCATATTCAGTAGAATGAGCTAATGACACTAGATTGGCATAGAGCTGAACAGATGGGACTGGTAGGAGTGTCTGAAATCAAAATATGATTTCACTGTACTCTGTTGAGTTAGCAAATGAGATGGACCTAGGAAGAGTGTTCAAACACAGATTTACAGGAGGGGCGGGCAGTTCCAAATGCACCAAGACTTCAGACTCTCCTCCTGAGGATTATTCTTTTGGGGAAACTCTGCATACCATGAGGGAGCATTTCCACTGGGGGAGCCAAGATTATTCAGAATCTAAGAAAAGGCTCAGAAACTTCCTTTTACTACCTCAGCACAGGCCCCTTGCTATTCCTGTGTTAGACATTGTAGATGATGTATTTTCAGAGTCCAGTCTGACTCCTGACTCTTCCAGCTCCTGTTAAGCCAGACAGATACTACAGGGTTCCTGATTCACATAAATTTATTTTTAAGAACCCTGCTTCTGACCCAGAAACTATCTCACAGGGTCCCAAAGGGGTCAAGGCTTCCACTGCAAAACACCCTACCCCCTCTGACAGGGATTCTAGGGCACTGGACAGATGGGGAAAAAAGATTTACACTTCTGCTACCTTGGCTATAAGGGCTTTAAATTGTCAGTTTCATATGCTTAAATATCAGCAATATATTATGTCACTGCTTAAACAGAAAATGTTGATAAATTCTGAATGTGCAGAAAACAAAAAAAAAAATGCAGGATTTATTGCATGCAGCTGAACAAGTGAGAAAGCATACTTTGCAATGTGGTTTTGATTCTCTGGAGGCCTCCTGCAGGGCCGCTGTTATGGGTTCTGTCATTAGGAGGCATGCTTGGTTAAAGGAACAGAATCTGCCTGATCATGTTAAAGCAAAATTATTAGATGCTCCATTACAGCATGATACCTTGTTTGGTGTTAAAGCAGAAGAGGTGTTGAAGAAAATGGAGGACAAAGCTAAATCTATGCAAACAGTCAAGGATTTCTTACAGGAACAGCCTCCAAGATTTAGCAGGCACTGGCCTACAAAGAATTGGTCCTTTCCAGTGTCAGACAGGCCACAAAGAGGCAGACACAGACTCCCTAGAGGCAGATCCCAGCCCCAAGGCTCATACAGGTCTAAACAATGGGGTACTTCCTCCTCCAAAAGCGGAGAAGACGAATCACAGCCATACAGGAAACAGTCCCAATGACTTCCCCCTGCCCGCGCCAAGCACTTATCTGCTGGCAGCACCCTTAGGGGGAAAAACTGAACTTTTTTCTCAAAGTTGGCACGTAATAACCCAGGACAAATGGGTCTTGGATATAGTGTCGCAAGGCTACAGGTTTCACTTTCACACCCTGCCAAGGTCAAACGGTCAACCGGTTTGCCAGACCTGCCAAAAAATCAATGGGCAGAGGCATAAAAGCAAGTGTCATCCCTTTTGGATATGAGGGCCATTCAGCAAGTACCACAGCAAGAGCAGGGACAGGGATTTTACTCAAGACCAGAAAGGACAAAACCTGGAGACCAGTACTGGACCTATCTATTCTAAACACATATCTGGATATTCCAAGATTCAAAATGTTGACTCTGCAGCAGCTTCTGCCCATGCTGGGCAAGAGGGCTTGGCTTGTGACTTTAGACCTAAAAGAGGCATACCTGCATGTCCCAATCAGACAGTCATGCAGAAGATACCTCAGATTCATAGCTGGCTCAATGCACTACCAATTGTCTGCACTGCCCTTTGGCTTATCTATTGCACCCAGGGTCTTCACAAAATGCCTGGCTCCAGTAATTGCATTTTGCAGACAAAGAGGAATACAGTTATATCCTTATTTGGACGACTGCCTTATTCAAGCAGAGAGCAAGGACATTCTACTACAACATCTGGCATTTGTAAAAAGATTACTAACATGCCTAGGGTACGCAGTAAACGAAAATAAATCAAAACTAGTACCCTCTCAAGAGATAATATTCCTGGGTGCAAGCTTAAATACAACTGCCCAGATGGCTTATCTCACACCAGACAAATAAAGGCAACTGATTACTTATTTCAAAATGTTGGCAACAAAAACCCAGTTATCTGCAAGAAAAATTCTGCAGGCTTTGGGCTTCTTGGCATCCTGCATTCTGCTAATTCCATATGCAAGACTGCATATGAGGAAACTTCAGTGGTATCTAAAAAGTGTTTGGACTCAACATTGATACAGCCTGCAAACAATAATTACCCTCATTCCCTGCCTACAACAGGAGTTTCGATGGTGGGCAATGGCCTGTCATCACAACAAGGGGCAGTCATTCGCTTTACCCACAGCCAGGCACATATTAACAACAGATGCATCAGATTATGCCTGGGGGGCCCACATGGCAGGAAGATGTATTCAGGGCACATGGTCTGCAAGTCAAATGCATCTACATATCAACCAAGAAGAGATGCTAGCTGTTCAGAATGCCCTGACAGCCTTCAAGGATCTACTTCATCCGGGACAACTACTGATAAGGACGGACAATACTGCAGTCATGTGGTACATAAACAAGCAGGGAGGCACTCATTACTACCCTCTATGCAGACTAGCCATGACTTTGTGGGACACAGCATTGACTTACCAAGTACATCTGCAGGCACAATTCCTGCCAGGAAAGATAAATACTCTGGCAGATGAACTAAGAAACCTAATGGATCCCCACAAGTGGAAATTGGATCTGCAAGTCTTCAGCATGATAACAAGGAATTGGGGATGCCCGGACATAGACCTATTTGCCTCCCCTCATAACTGCCAACTACAAAGATTCTGCACAAGGACTTATCACAAGCAAGCATGGAAAGTGGATGCTCTATCTTTCAGCTGGAAAAACTTAACAGTATATGCCTTTCCTCCACTGCCACTCCTCCCCAAGGTACTCCTAAAAGTCAGACAAGAGAAGGCAAAAATGATACTGATTGCCCCAGACTGGCCCCGCTAGCACTGGTACCCAATCCTAAGTAACTTGTCTCAATACCCAGCCTGGATATTACCTCAAATTCCTCGCTTGCTGTCCCAGCACAAAAATCAGATCCTGCACAGCCAACTCAAGACCTTAAATCTGGCAGCATGGCGGATAATGTAGTCATTCAAAACACACCTCTCTCTAAAGCGCTGATGGATGTTATTTTGGAGGCCAGGAGGCCTAGTACCAGAAAATCTTATGATGAAAAATGGAAGAGATTCTGTGCTTGGAACCAGGCACAAGGGATTGACACGACTGTTCCAAATATTCCTCAGATTTTGCAATATTTAACTGAGATGCTGGACAAAGGCTTATCCCTTTTATCAATTAAGATTCATGCCTCTGCCATTTCAGCTCATTACAATACAAAGCCACCTATTTTTTCTCATCCTTTACTAAGGCAGTACCTCAGAGGAGCCAAAAACTTAAGGCCTCCAAGGAGATCACCAGTACCTGCATGGGACCTCAATTATGTCTTGGAAAAACTCACCATGCCTCCTTTTGAGACAGCCGCTACAACTGATATAAAATTTTTGTCATGGAAAATAGCTCTGCTCCTAGCAATAACCTCTGCAAGACTAGTCTCAGAGCTACAGGCACTCATGGCTGTGGAACCTTTTATCATTTTCCATCCAGATAGGGTTTCTCTGAGGACAAACCCAACATTTATGCCTAAGGGTAGTGTCCAGTGTGGCCCTTAACCAAAGTATTCATTTGCCTACCTTTTACCCAAACCCACAGAATAAGGGTGAGAGACTTCTGCATTCTTTGGATATGCACATACAGCTGCGCTTCTACGTGGACAGAACCAAAGCTTTCAGAAAGATTGAGCAATTACTAGTGGCATATGCTGCAGGATCACAAAGAAAGGCGATCTCAAAGCAGACTATTTCAAAGTGGATAGGCCACTGCATTCGTTTCTGCTATTCACAACCTGGCAAATCAGTGCCCAAGGGCATTAGGCCACATTCAACCAGAGCAGCAGCCACTTCAGCAGCCTTCCTCAGAGGAGTATCAACCAAAGACATTTTAGAGGCTGCAATCTGGAGTTCAGTGCACACTTTTACAAAGCACTATCACTTACCACTCTTCTCTAAATCCAGGGCAGGCTTTGCCACTGCAGTTCTGCAGGGCCTCATAGCCGCTCCTAATCCTATTTAGCTCCAGCCTCCCAACCATAGCTTTGGGAATCAACCCAATTGTATTGACTGCAACAGTGAAACATGATGAACATAGTACAGTTGTGTACTTACCATAAATGTAGATGTTCGAGTGTATTCACTGTTGCAGTCCAGGTTACCCTCCCACCATCCCCCTTGTCTTTGCTGGAACTTATCTGTTCTTCTCTATTCTATACAACCTATGTGGTGTATTTGCTTGTAGATGAAGAAAAAATTTACCTTGGTGCATGCATGCTTTATTGACATATTTTTAGCCTACCCTTTTGGGGGCACCTGACATCAGGGGCAAGAAAAACTGAAGAAAATGGCGTCGGCTACATCTTTTATACCCCTGGCGCACTGACGTCAGGGAGGAGGCAACAGCAACCGACGCCGGACCTAGACTTTGGAATTCAGGCCGACTGCGGGTAGCCTGCCAGCAGGATAACCCATTTGTAATGACTGCAACAGTGAATACACTCGAACATCTACATTTATGGTAAGTACACAACTGTACTTTGCTTTTCTTTAGCTGGAAATGAGGCTTTAGTCAAGGTGGAGGGAATTATGAACATTTCCAAATACCAGTCACTTTTGGCCCAAAACCTTCAGGCTTCTGCCAGAAAGCTGAAGAGGAATTTCAACTTTCAACATGACAATGACCCCACGCATACATCCAAATCAACGAAAGAATGGCTTAATCAGAAGAAAATTAAAGATCTGAAGTAGTTTACTTCATTTGGTCTTCAACCTGTGGGATACAGATCCGTATCAGATCCGAGCCGGCAACTTTACTAGCATCTGCTCCGAGCTCCAAGCTCCTCCCCTTACCCATAATGCACCTCCACTACCTTCTGACACCCAGATCTCATTTGCCGCGAATAGCTTATGCATCGTGATCTCTAGAGCGCCAGGTTTTCAAGTGGATAAAGACCTTAAAAATATCTCTTTTTTTTCTGTAAAAATCTTTAGATAGTGATAGAGTAGGTTCCCTTTCTCCTCCCCCTCACTTGGTGTGTCGAGTTTATAGTTTTTAGGGTAGTTAGCTTAGAGTAGCTGTGTGGATTTTTAGCCCCCCCCCCCGGCAGTGTTTTCTGTGTGTGAGTGTCGTGAGTGGGTGTTCTCAGAAAGAAAGAACATTTTCTTTTAGTTTTTTTCTTTCTTCTGACAGTATGGCTGACCAGCCTATTTTCAAAAGATGCACAGACTGTGGCTGTAAGTTATCCCCTGCGGATGGCCACATTCTGTGTGTTATGTGCTTGGGTGTTGCCCATCTGAGCATAGATTGCACTATATGTGTGGGGTTCAGTCCTCGTGCCATTAAAGATAGGAAGGCTAAGTTGGCCCTGAAAGGCCTTCTTCGCCCTTCAGAGACTGTTGCCTTGTCTTCGGCTTCGGTCACAGCAGCTGCTGTGGCCGCCTCTCCTTCTCTTCCCCTGGCTTCTCCTCCCTCCCAGGCTGGGACTTGACCTCTTGTGCAAAAGCTTGTGGAAGAGGAGCGGAAAAGGGGCAGAGCGAAGAAGAGAGTCTCTAAGGCAAGGGAAAAGCCCAAGAGGTCTCCAGGCCTCCCTTCACCAGTAAAAGCTTTACGGATCTGACTCCCCTCAGCTCCGATCTCCGAGGTTCTCCCCGGAACCAGCGGAGACATGCTCAGCTTCTAGGGCGTCGGTGCCCCAACCCGCAAGGTCTGAGTCCGTGGCCTCATCGAGATCCATCCTGTCTTTGTCTTAGGTCGATATGGATAAAATGAGGAGGAGGTTCATTTGTACTCAGATCCAGATGGGGGACTTGCCAGCCCTCTTTCCCTCAGGAGAGGGGAGCTCACTTCCTTTTTTTCCAGCCGATATCTCCTTCTCCGATCCGTCCATCGGGTTCGGAGTATTTGGATCCAAGGATGGCTTTGGTCAGGGGGTTGATGCCGATGGTACCTGGTTCTTTGTCACCAACAGCTGCCAGGAGCGTGTTGGATCTGAGCCATCCTTGGAGCCAAGCTTGGGTGTCAGATCTGAGGGAGTGGAACTTTTTTCATCGGCTATGCCTTTGTCGGGCCACAGATTCTGTCTTTGGACCCAGGGAGACCAGCCTCCTTATTGGTTTCTCAGGAGGTTTGCTCTCCTTCAGCATTCGACGTGGTAGAAATGGTTCTGTCTGCCTATTCGAGACCCCTGACTGCCCCCTTGGACTCCACCCAGACCCCCCTCGGCTCTTTCTACGATCCCCATCATTTTATCAGAGGGACAGCCCGTGCTCGAGGAGCCCCAGACGGAATCCCCTGAGGAACAAGTGGCTTGCGAGTTCCCCCAGAAGAGCCCCACCAGAGAGGTACCTCACAAGGATACGTGCAAGAGGAAGCACTTTGATTCCCCCAAGTCCCTCACCGAGGATACGGACTTGGATGATGGAGAAGGTTCCCCTAAATCACCTCCCGAGGATGCCTCCTTTGGAGTCATCATGGAAATCCTGCCCCAACGGGGAGGTTGGTCTGCCCCCAAACCTTCTTCTGACGAGTCCATGTTCCTGGAGGCTTTTGGCATGGGCCCATGTACTTCCTGGGTGTCCCTACCCGCAGATCCTTTGGTGGATCTGGTCACCTTGTGGGCATGGAAGGAGACTGACACCATGGTACCAATTGCAAACAGACCCGACAAAAATTTTAAGTCCCCCCCCCCCATAGACAAACCAGCATGGAACAAGGGCTCCCTTGTTAGACGCTGTGGTGGTAGCAGCAGCCACAAAGAAGTAACTTGCCAAGGAGAGTTCCTCTGTTCATCCTCCTGACCAAAAGTCGCGGATGATGGACCGCCTAGGGATGTTGGTTTACGCTTCAGCTACCTTTTCAATTAGGGCACTGAACTACTTTGCCCATGTTACCAGACCCCAACGCGACCTGGTAAAGGAGTTGGAGGAGTCTCCCCCTAAGTCCATGTCGCAGGAGGACAGGGCCTCATTCTCCGCAAGGATGGCCACTTTGAAAGCAGTCTCCAATGTGTCCATGTCACTCCTTTCACATGCTACAGAAGGAGTGGCTAGAAGAGCTGGGTCCGGCTTGTCCATTAGGCACAGCCCCTGGCTCAGGTTATGTCAATTTTCGAAACCTTTCAAGGCATCCTTTGCCAATGCCCCTTATGACGGCTCTACCCTCTTTGGGAAGATTGTCAAAGAGACATTAGTCCAGAATGAAAAGGACGGGAAGAGACTGCCATCAGGTTCCACTTCTCGAACCCTCAAAGGTCCTTTTCCCAGAACCAGAGAGGGCAAAAGAAGATGTGGTTCCGGAAGTCACAGTATTCCCGGGACACTGGGCTTTTCTTCTCCCAGAGGCAGAGAAGATTTTGGGTCTCGAGAACCTTTCTCAGACAGACATGGGCAGCAGCCCTGAGGGGTGGCCCGACTGCTCTACTCTGGAGGCAGTCGGGGGACGATTGTCCTTGTACCTAGTGGTGTGAGAGTCGATAACATCAGACCGCTGGGTGCTTCAGATCATACCCAGAGGATACTCTGTCCCCTTTGTGAGTCCCCCCAAATCTCCCAGACACCTCCCGGACGTACCATCTACTCAAAGGGAGGCAGCAGCACAGGAAATTTCCAAGCTGCTAGAAAAACGAGCCATCGAAACAGTTTCCCCAGATCAGTCCAGATCGGGCTTCTACTCCAGGTTATTTTGGTGCCAAAGAAAACAGGGGACTTAAGGCCCATTCTTGACCTTTCTACCCTGAATCTGTCAGTTGCCCAAGAGAAGTTCTGGATGGTCACTTTATAGTCCATCATGCCATACCTGCAAGAGAGTGTCTGGATGTGCTCGTTAGACCTCCAGGATGCTTACTATCACATAAAGATGCACAGAAGCTCCAGGGGGTTTCTCCGCTTCCATCTAGGAGTCGGTCATTACCAATTTCGAGCCCTACCCTTTGGTCTCACCACAGCCCCCAGGGTGTTTACCAAAGAGATGGAGGTGATAGCGGCTCACCTGAGGCCTCAGGGGGTTCAAGTCTATCCGTACCTGTAGGATTCGCTCCTCACTGTTCCCACCAGGGCACTCTCCCAAACCAGGGATTATTTCCTGATTCTTGCCCTGCATTTGGGGATCGCAATCAACACATCCAAATCACTGCTAGATCCTGTACAGGTGATAGACTACATTGGTGCCAAGGTAGATGTTCTACAGTGCAAAATCTTCCTGACGTCGGAGAGAGTACGAAACCTGAGGATGCCTGTCTCCCTGATCTGCCACTCTAATCTCCCAATGGCGGAATCGGTTTTGAGGGCCTTAGGCTCGATGGCAGCGACCATAACTCTTCTCCCGTGTGCCCGGTTACACATGAGAATTCTACAGTGGACTCTAACTGTACAATGGTCCCTGTTGCAACTGCCACTGACATATCCAATTCAACTCGGTTGACTCTGTCAGTTGTCCCATATATGGTGGATGTGTTCTCTGGACATTTTGGAGGGACGACCCTTTGTTTCAGCCCCGGCCCAAGCCACAGTGACCACAGACGCCTCCCAGCTCGGGTGGGGGGGGGGCATTGTTTGGGCAGGACAGTCCAAGGTCTGTGGTCCCCTGTAGAGACCAGCTTGCACATAAATGTCTTAGAGATGAGGGCGGTCCCTCTAGCGTTGCAGGCCCTTCATGCCTTTCTCTCTCTGGGAACGATTGCAATTCAGTCAGATAGCGTGTCAGTGGTTTGGTTTATCAACAAACAGGGAGGGACCAGATCTTACCCCCTTTATTACGAGGCCATGAGAGTGTGGGAATGGGCGATCTCCACCGGTCACTTTCTCATCGCAACGCACATTCCGGGACAGTCCAACATCCTAGCGGACAGGCTGTCGGACTACTCTGATGCCTTATGAGTGGTCTCTGAATCTATCAGTAGTGGAACAGATCTTCCGCTAGTGGGGTCAACCTTGCTGCGATCTCTTTGCATCTCCTTCCAATGCGAAGTGCTGCGAGTTTTTCGCTCTGAACCCCCTGCCGGGGGTGTCCCCCAGAGATGCTCTAGTTCATGCTTGGCCTCCCGGTCTTCTATATGCTTACTCACAAGTACCTCTTATTCTGAGGTTTCTACAGAAAGCTCATAGACTGGGGAGTAAAGTGATCCTCATTGCCCTGTTTTGGCCTCACCAGATATGGTTTCCCTTCCTTTGGTCTCACCTTCTGGTTCCGCCTTGGATCCTGGATACCAGTCTGGATCTGATTTCACTCTCTTCAGTGGTGCCTCATCCGAATCTGGACAGTTTGAAGCTCAGAGCTTGGCTGCTCCAGTTCCCATGATTGCTAGGACTCCCAGACTATCCTCCTCAGTTAGATCTATTTTGGTGGTTGCTCATTAGTCTTCGACCAGGGAGGTCTATCGTAGCAAGTGAAAATGTTTTTCCTTTTGGGTCTCTCAAAGGATTTTAGACCCCTTCACGGCTACTATTTCCGCCATTCTTGATTTTCTAGCTGATAATTTTCAACACGGAGCTAGTTGTTCTTAGTGTTTCACTGTTGCAGTCATTACATTTGGGTAATCTGCTGGCAGGTTGCCCTCAGTCGACCTGATTAACAAAGTCTTGGGTCCTGCGTCAGTTACTGTCCCTTCTTCCATGACGTCAGGTCGTCAGGGGTATAAAACATGCAGCCAACGCCATTACATCAGTCTTTCTTGCCACGCGGTGCCCGAAGCAGAAGCAGTTTGCAAGTGCCGGTCGGCAGACTCCTGAAATTTTCATTTTTGAGTTTCAGAACCGAAGTCTTCAACTAAAAGCTAAGTACCCCGTTGGGGAAACTTTTTCTTGCTCCTTACCGATGTCAGTAAAAGTTAATAATTGCATTACTTGTGGGAAGCAAATACCTCATAAGGATTTTCATTTGTACTGTATTCCTTGCCTAGGCTATGACCACAACGTACCTTGCTGTCGGTTTTGTGCTAAATTTAATTAATGCACTATTAAACGTCGGTATATTTTTGCTTCTAAATAGTTTGGCTCATGATTTAATTATCCAGAAATGTTGTCGGTTAGCAATCCAACTACTGCAATGCCTAAAAAACGCAAAGAAAAAGACAGAGACAGACCGTCTAGGTCCAAAACTGACGACACTTCTCCTCAGCCAGTCACCAGTTCGCCAGTTCAGTGAGGCATTTTTGCAGCCCCTGATACCCGCTAATTCTGATTCGCAGGCCTCTACTGGGACCCACTCGGAGTCTGGTAATACGTGAGATGCTTCAATTATGGAACCCGCGGATGTCTCTACCTTAGATGGGTCCTGAGCTGCTGTGCAGGCACTGGCTTCTGAGGGTGTTTTCAGTCCTACAGATTTGTATATTAGACTGACACCATCTTCAAGACTAAGGCCAAAATCTAAATCTATGTCTAAAAAACTGATGCTTGGGGCACATGTCCCCTATGCCTAAAAAACAAATGGTCAAAATGGCTGAAGATTTAATACTCTGATCAGGGGTAGCCAAACCCCTCCTTCTAAGAGGCCTAGGCAAGACATTGATTATGAATCTTCTGAACAGGATTCTGTTTCTTCTGACTCTTCTAATGAACAGGATTTGTCTGTACTTACTTATGAGGATTCTGATGCAGAAGATTCCATTCCTTCTGCTTCTCCCCCTGATGATTTTTCTTTTGGGGAAACTTTACATACCTTAAGGGAACATTTCCACTGGGAAAGTCAGGAGTTCTCTGAATCTAAAAAGAGACTTAGGGATTTTCTTCTTCTTCCTCAGCATAGGCCTTTGGCTATACCTCTTGTCCTAGACATTGTTGATGATGATTTTTCAGAATCTAGTATGGCTCCTGATTCTCTGCCTCCGGCTCCTTGTAAGCCCGACAGATACTACAGGGTTCCTGACTCCCACAAATTCCTTTTCAAAAATCCTATTGTAGATCCTAAAACCATTTCTCAGGGTCCCAAGGGCCTCTACTGCTAAAAATCATACCCCTTCTGATAGAGATTCCAGGGCGCTGGATAGATGGGGGTAAGAAGGTGTACACTTCTGCAACCTTGGCAATCAGGGCTTTAAACTGTCAATTTCATATGCTTAAATATCAACAGCATATCATGGGACTGCTTAAACAGAAAATGATGTTAAATTCTGACTGTGTGGAAAATAAAGATTTACAGGATTTATTGCATTGAGCTGAACAAGTTGGAAAACGTACTTTGCAATGTGGTTTTCATTCTTTGGAGGCCTCTTGCAGGGCTGTTGTAACTGGGTCTGTGCTAAGAAGGCATGCTTGGCTGAAAGAGCAAACTCTGCCTGATCATGTTATAGCAAAATTGTTGGATGCTCCTTTACAACAGGACCGTCTCTTTGGTAATAAGGCTGAAGAAGTTTTAAAAAAGATGGAAGATGAAGCTAAATCTATACAAACTGTGAAAGATTTCTTACAAGTGCAACCTCCAAGATTTACTCGGCACTGGCCTATTAAGAACTGGTCCTTTCCAGTTCCTTCGAGTGCCACTCAAGTCAAACCCAGACATTCCAAAGGCTCCAGGTTTCAGTCACAAGGGACTTTTAGAGCAAAACAATGGGGTGCCTCCACCTCCAAATCTGGAAACAACAAGGCACCTCCCTATGGTAAACAGTCTCAATGACTTCCCTCTACACTCACCAAGCACTTACCTTTTAGCCGCCCCTTTGGGGGGAAAACTGTCACTTCATGCACAAAACTGGCAACTTATAACCCAGGACAAATGGGTTTTAAATATAGTATCCAAAAAACACACGAAAGTCACCACACGTCAAGGTTTAATGAAGCTTTCAGGTCTACACCCTTCCTCAGCATATAGAAAATACATCCATTCATTACTTTTAAATAGAGGATTAATTCTATCACATGATTAAGCCAGCCATAATACTTAAAGGAACATGAACAATTAACCTATCCTAAACATTAGTGAAAATCTAACTTTTATAAGCATTCATTAAAAACATTCATTAAAAAAAAATTCTGAATACAAAACAAGATTGACATATACGGTATAAAATATAAAAATATATGGACAGTATATAAACATATAGGAAATAACAGAGCCACAAACATTCAAAGATATTGTTTTTTGCCTATTTATCAAAATTGGTTTTATACTAACAGCACTATTAAGACCAGGTGGTTTATCTGCTTGTAAACGAACTATCCATTCATATTCCCTTGTTTGTAGATAGTTATCTAGATCACCTCCCCTTGATCCTAGAATTAACACACAAATAACTCTAAAAGTGTGGTCTGGGAAGTCCATTATATGCCTATATAACCCATTTGATTCAACTTTTCTTTTCATTTCAGACTTGTGCTCTATTATTCTATCCTTTAATTTCCTACATGTTTTTCCCACATAAAATACATTGCATTGTGTGCACGTTGCTAAATAAACTAATTTTGTCGTATTACAGTCAGCCCTACATTTAAAGGTGAATTCTTCATTTGTTAAGGGATGCTGAAAATATCCTATTGTTTCATATATATCCACACAACAAGTGCAGTTATGACACTTATATGTTCCTATTTTAGTTGGTATATTTTTTGGAACATCAATAAAATCTTTATAACAGAGCATCTGTTTTATTGATTGCCCATTCCTGTAGGCAAATCTTGGTCTCAATCCCAGGATGTCCCTCAACTCCGGTTGGGCCATTAATATCACCCAGTTCTTTTCAATAATCTTACGAACTTTTATGGTGTTGGTGTTATAACTTGTAACAAATCTTACAACATTATCTTTTATTTTATTTTCACCACCTTCTGTTATTTGATCTTGATGTTCCGTATTTGAAAATCCAAAGATAGGTTTATATATACTTTTTCTTCCTTGTATAACCTCATCATGTACTTGATTTACATCTGTTAACAAATAACCACTTTTCACAAATTCATCCTTCATTTTATTAAGCTGCTCTATAAAGCTATTTTCCTCAGTAGTAAGTCTACTAACCCTTATTAATTGCGACTTTAAAATTCCCTTGTAAATATGCTCTGTTATAAAGATTTTATTGATGTTCCAAAAAATATACCAACTAAAATAGGAACATATAAGTGTCATAATTGCACTTGTTGTGTGGATATATATGAAACAATAGGATATTTTCAGCATCCCTTAACAAATGAAGAATTCACCTTTAAATGTAGGGCTGACTGTAATACTACAAAATTAGTTTATTTAGCAATGTGCACACAATGCAATGTATTTTTATGTATTTTATGTGGGAAAAACATGTAGGAAATTAAAGGATAGAATAATAGAGCACAAGTCTGAAATGAAAAGAAAAGTTGAATCAAATGGGTTATATAGGCATATAATGGACTTCCCAGACCACACTTTTAAATTTAGAGTTATTTGTGTGTTAATTCTAGGATCAAGGGGAGGTGATCTAGATAACTATCTACAAACAAGGGAATATGAATGGATAGTTCGTTTACAAGCAGATAAAACCACCTGGTCTTAATAGTGCTGTTCCTATAAAACCAATTTTGATAAATAGGCAAAAACAATATCTTTGAATGTTTGTGGCTCTGTTATTTCCTATATATTTATAAACTGTCCATATATTTTTATATTTTATACTGTATATGTAAATTTTGTTTTGTATTCATAACAATTTTTTTTTAATGAATGCTTATAAAAGTTAGATTTTAACTAATGCTTAGGATAGGTTAATTGTTCATGTTCCTTTAAGTATTATGCCTGGCTTAGTCATGTGATAGAATTAATCCTCTATTTAAAAGTAATGAATGGATGTATTTTCTATATGCTGAGGAAGGGTGTAGACCTGAAAGCTTCATTAAATCTTGACGTGTGGTGACTTTCGTGTGTTTTTTGGATTTTGATGAACAACTAAGCGTGTTTTAATTTTAAATATAGTATCCCAGGGATACAGATTTCATTTCCACACGTTGCCAATCCCAGACGAATAGCCAGACCCCCCAAATCAGTGGGCAGAGGCCCAGAAACAAGTTCTGTCCCTCTTGAACATGGGGGCTATTCAACCAGTACCAGAAGAGGAAAAGGGACA